>NC_053444.1:3006646-3256777 GCF_007990345.1 Gossypium hirsutum
TTCGGCGACGGTCACCACGGTGGGGTTTAAGGCCTTCATGTGGTGGAGGAAGAGACGGATATCACGAGAATCGTCTTTTAACAACCGTTGGAGATACAACATGCAGTTAACAGCTAGTGCTTCGTCGGGTAGGATCGTGACCATGGAAGTAAAATTAGTAGCTATCCATGTTGGATCTTCATTAAGGACTAAAAGCGGGTGGAACTCGAACCTGAGACCTAATGATTGTGCGAATTTAAAAAGACGGTCGCCGGTTCGGTGAAGAATGTTGAGATCGTGTCCGGTTCCAGTAATTCGAAGCATCGGCGGTGGGTGGTGAGTGTTGGCTGATCGTTCCGCTAACGCTTGCATCAACGGCGGCCATTGTACACCGTGCATGATGTCGAAATCAATAATATGTATACATTGTTGCCCTACTTGTATAGCTTCAAGAATGGCTTGATTAGCTGTTAAATGAGCAAATCTAATGAACGGAGTTATTTGATTCAAAGAAAGATAACATGACTGTAACGACGGATCAATGTCGTAATTCACCGGACCGGCGGTACTCGTTATCGGAAAGCTAATATCATTCATCATCCTCATCAAGCTCGAACCTGCAAGGCCATGGTGGTGATGGTGGTGGTGAAGACGATTGATTCGAAGAGAAAGCGCTCTAACAAACTGGTAAACGAGCCGCTCAATGGAGTCGCCGGAAGGCGATGACGAGGAGGATAAAATAGACAAAAGGCGAATGGCAGCCGGGAAATCAGATTGAGAAACAAGCTCCGCGCAACTGATAAGTAATTGACGCATCTTTAACGGTGTCTGCCGCCGCTGCTGACGGTGTTGGTGGTGTAGATCTGAAGCTACGAATAAAAATAAACCCTCTTCTTCTTCTTGATCAATGAATGGTGAAATCAATAAACTCAACATAGGTGTGTCAAATCAGTAATGAACACAAAGCTTGAAAACCGATATATATACATACGTATATAAGCAAAAACTATAGCAGATGCTATATATATATAAATAGGGATATGCTATAATGCTGAGATAGGGGATATATAAGGACAAAGGAGTAAGGAAGTGGGGTCTGAAGAAGCTTAAAATTGTGGTGGTTATGGTTTAGGGTTTTTTAACGTAAAGTTAGTGATGATGATGATGATACAGAGAGAGTTCGTATGATGGAACATTATCTGCCAAACAACAGGGAACCAAACTGATACTGGTAGTAGTCACTAATGCAAAATAGTAGGCCTAGTGGTGTGTTGATATCCCCCCCCCCCCCAAACAATATAAATAATATATGAGATTAATTATGGGGGCTAATTAATGGCTAGTTATTGACTTTGTTAGTATTTCTTAATTTGGAGTGTTTTTAGGGTTTGAATATTATAAGTTTTGTTTATTATTTTGGAAGTTTTAAAGTATTTTATTTGATTATAGAAAGTAAATCATCGAAAATGATATGAATCTGAAATAACTTGAATATGAGGTGATTTAAACTCAAAATGATCTTAATAAGTAATTTGAAATGATTCGAGTTTAAAGTGATTCGAAACCCATTAATGAACTTACCATAAAATCTTGAATAACTTGAACTAACTCAAACTAAAATGACATGAAAAATTTTAAGCCCAAATTGACCTTGATCATTTCAAATTTAAACCTAACCTAGTTTTACCATAGAAGTTAATGGCTCGAACCCATCCAGCTCAACGATCTAAAATTGAAATGATTTGAAACCGAAATAATCTAAACCCTAGATGACCAAAACTCGAAATGATTCAAACAAGTAACTTGAATTGACTAGAACTCAAAATGATTTGAAACTTGTAATGAACTTACCTAAAAGAGTCGAGTCTCGAACTAGAATGACTCAAACTAAAGTTACCCTAAAATTTTAAGCTCGAACTTAACCCAATCAATTTGTATTTAAACTCGACCTAATTCAAATTTACCATAAAAATCAACAATCTGAACCTAAATTAACAACTTGAACTCAAAACGATTTGAAATTTAAAATGATCTGAACTTGAAACAACTTGAAATCAAAATGATATCTAAACAATAAACTTGAAATGATTTGAACCTAAATTGATTAAAACCTAAAATAATTCAAAACCCATAATGAGCTTATCCAAAAAAATCCATTACTCAAACTCGAATGACACAAACTCAAATTAACCCAATTTTAAATCCACCTGAATGACTCAAACCAAAATGATCCCTCGAAATTGATACAACCCAAATCTAATTCCACCCATACAAGTCTAGTCTCCTTGTCATCAAACTAAAAGCTTGTTGGTTCTCAATAAATGAGTGGAAAATCAATCTCAACAACATTGATTCATAGTTGTATTGCTTAGGAAAGAAATTGGTTTGTACTTTGAATACTATACTAGGCGTTACTAATGCATGGAAAATGACTCGCATGTTCCACCACTATACATTTAGTACTATAGACTAGAGGAATTAATGCTCACAAGTAGAGCCGTACGTCTTTAATGCCTAATCAGGAAACGCTACATCTACAAACAAAACAATCAACCCTAAACGGTGTTCATTAATCGAAATGGTGTGATGGATTAAGTTGACATGATATTATACATATGTGATAATATATTTACCGTATAAAATTTAAGAAACAACAAAATTTAATGATTAGCATTTAGATTAGGACCAAAGTTTTGAAATTTGAAAAATATAAATATTAAAGTTGCAACTTACGCACAATTAGCCCCACAGCCCAATTTAAACTTACTTTTCTTTAATCCGATCATTTTAGTCTTTATATTTTTTAAATTTTGAAAACTCTAATTCAAATTATAGCCATTAAATCTATTAACTGAAATAATGTACCTCTTTTGCGAGTGCTATATAGAATTAGGAAGTTGATATGATATTATACATTGTGATAGTATGTTTATTGCATAAAATTTAAGAAACAACAAAATTTAACAGTTACCTTCTAGGCTAAGACTAAAATTATGAAATTTAAATAGTATAAAAGCTAAAAGAGATTAAACTACAGAAACTAAACTCATAACAAACATATAATACAAAAATAATGTAACAATTCTAGGTAAAGTACCATGGAGGCTCCTGTACTAGGAGTCAGATTGCATTTCGCCTCCTCTACTAAAAAATTGAATAAATTGGTATTTATGCATTAGATCAAAGAGCAATTTAGTTTTGTTAAAAATTTCATCCATTTGCAATGTTAAAAACTGACGTGGTTGACGGAATAACCAAACAGTGAGACGTGATGTACCACGTATATCGCATTTTGACGTATAGTAACTAATTTTTAATAATAAAAATGGATAAAATTTTCAACAGAAGAAATAATGAGATAAAAACAAAATATAATTAGACTCTTTATATAAAAACTTTCATGATACTTGTACCATAATTATATATAATTAATCAACTAATTTGTGCTTTAAAAATAAAAATGTAAGAAGAGGGTACGAGAATGTTTTTACACATAGATAGAACAAGAGACTTTAGAGAGAGAAGAGGTGTATATATATATGTATAGGCAGAGAGAGAAAGCAGATGGAAAAAGAAAGAAAATGGAAAAGACAAAGAGCAGGGTAAAAGAGAAGGATATTTTGATCCCTCTTTTTTCTTTCTTCTTTTTCTCTCTCACTCACACTGTCTGCTATAATAAATTCAAGACACGCAAAGCCTTAAATGCGGAATTACATTACATATGCGGCACTGCCATTTTAACGCTGACACCTGTTTTTTCCTTACTTGTCCGCTTCTTGGATTCGCTCACCTCACCTCCACCCCCCTCCACCAACCCCACCCCCCTCTCATGTATGCTTCTTGGTCTCTTTCAAGCTCTCCTTCGCCAAGGATGAAAATGAATCATCATATCTACATTCTACAATGGAACATTGGGTTTTCGTTCTTTTATTAAAAAAAAGAAAAAGGAGTTGACATTTAACAACAGTGTATATGTTTATGATGCATGCAATGGGCAATGGGCAATGGGCAATGGCTGTATTTTGTTTTGCTTGAAACACAGTCACTTACTTGCTGGGGAAGGGTATCAAACGATGGCCATTTTGGTGTCAGCATTCAGTATAAAACAGTATTCAGAGAAATTGGTAATTAGCACAAGCAACCCCTCTCTCCTCATTGTGCTTCAAAAGGGGTGGTGAGGGGGGTTCCACTCTTTTTGTCCCCATTGGCATTAGGTTGTGACCACGCGCACGTGCGTGTAAAATGGCTGCTTTATTTCCATTTTTATGAAGCAGCTGGGGTACAGTTACAGTAAGCAGCATTAGAATTTTGGGTAGCGTATAGCATCTTCACATGCAAATGAATGAGAGAGAGAGGGGCATAGATAGCAATAAGTGAAAGGTAAAAGAGTGTTTGTGCAAGTCTAATGGCCAAAAAGGCAAATCCCAGAGACTACTTTAATGTTGAAACCATGCATCCATTTCCATGGAACATCACCTTTCCTATTTATTATTATACCCTTTCTCTTTCTCTCTCTCACACACACACACACACTCTCTCTCTCTCTTTTTTTAATGTATATTCCTTTTGATATCTGGATTTGATGTCACACTAAAGAGAATTATCATGTTATAGAAGATAGGCAAATTGTTGATTGTTAAAAGCATATTAACTAATTTAATGATTGTTGGGTTAAGTAATAAATAAGTGTTCAAAATCATCGGAGTCTAGAAATGTAATTTCACAATTTTAATAGTTTATATCTTTATAATTTTTTAAGGATTAAATTAAAATTTTTATCATTTTTTGAGGGGTATAGTATAATTTTACTATTACTAATTTAAAATTTTATAAATTGTAAATGAGCTTACATGAAAAATTTTCTATTTTCTGGGGCTGAGGCCTTGCTGGCCCCCTTGGCTTTGCCACTGTTAAAAATAATAAATAGGTAAGAGCTACTTATCACTTAATGAAGAATACCCCATGCTACTCGGGTCAGAGCGTAAGCTAGTGATGCTTTCGGCTACTGGACTATCGCCATCTTAGGTTCGGCACTTCACCGCTTCGCCTATAAGCACGACGCTTTTATTGTTCTCCCACAACCCCGTTAAGTTAATTTACTTTATTTATTTATTTTGAATATCTTATTAATTATATGATCATTTAAATTACTTATTTTATTTAAGATATTGAATTCGAATTTCACATTGTTCTCGATTTAGTATTTATTTTTTAGATTTATAATATTTATATTTATTAAGCGTATACTTTATTCCAAATTTTTAATATGTATAAAATTTAAGGATACAAATGTAAAATAAAAACTTTCATAATTTAAAATTTAAAATTATCAAATAATTTAATTATATTCTATGCTTAATTTTAAGCAACATACCAAACGGATTTCATAATTCAAATTCAACAATTAACCTTTTCACACTTAATTTTTTCAATACTTAATTTTCAATTTATCAAACAACACTTAAGTTTCAAGTTTGAATTTTATAGATAAAAAAAATGTTGGAAGAGCTTGCCGATAAATCTCTAAGAGTTAGATTACATTTTGCTTTCTCTACTGAAAAATAGGTAAATTAATCCACGTACATTGGATCAAAAAGTAAAATAGTTATTCTTGTTAAAAATTTCATTCATTTCTACTGTTAAAAATTGAAACAACTGACGAAATAATGCCATAGGTGTACTTCATGTTGACGTACAATGATTGATTTTTAACAGTAACAATGGTTGAAATTGTTAACAAAAGGACCAACTTGCTTTTCGATTTAACGTATAAAGACTAATTTGTCCATTCTTTTAAGTAAATGGGATAAAATATAATCTGACTCCTGATATAAGAACCTCTATAATACTTTTATCCATAGTAGAATTATTTTAGTTCAATTTTCATATTGTTTTAGAGTAAATTCTAGCCTTCGAAGCTATTTTTTTATTAAATTGCAAATGGTGAAAATTTAAATATTGAATTTAAATTATAAAATCTGTTTGGTATATTTTTTAAATTTAAATGTGGAATATAATTAAAATATTTAATAAATGTAATTTTTTAAAATTTTAAAGGTAAAGTGTTTAAAGGATAATATTAATAGAAATAAAATAAAATAAGAAAGAATCTTTTTTTTTTTACCTTAAGTGATAAATAACTTCTTATCTATTTATCATTTTCCACGCTTTTTCTTTGAAAAAAAATTATTATTTAATTTTTTATTATAAATTATCAAAAGTACTTAAAAATTAATCTCCTGAAAATAGAGATAAATATTAACTTTGTGCATGAACTTTAGTCAAATGTGTAATTTAATACATGAATTTTCATTTAGTATAATTATACACATGAAACTTAAATTATGGTTCGTATCTATAAATAAAATTTTGATTTTGATTCAATTGTGGAAATATATACATTTATTTTAATACTGGATTAATATAATTATTTGTGTATGCAATATGCCAATCTAAGATGTTGCTAATTCGATAATGTTGCTAGTGATTTGTAAAAACCGAATCAAATTAAAATTTCATGTATGAAATCGCAGAAAATCAAAGTTTATGTATAACATTATACATTAAATCAAAATTCATGTATAATTTTAATATTTATCCTTTTACTTACACATTTTATTTTATAGATTCACGGGTGTTGTAAGGATCTTTTTCCCCTATAATTTAAGGACTATGGCAAGACAGTAAAGCTGAGCTTCACGGAATAATGATGGTATGATACTATGTTTATTTATTAATTAAAGAAATGAAAAATAAATTTATTGATTATTTTATTTTATTTTTAAATAATATATTTAAAAAAATATCAAAGGGAAAAATAATTTTCTTTTTATTTTGCTATCAAATGATGTATAATTATTTTTTTTTAAAAATAATTCGTTTAATTTTATTAACAGGCGTACGAGAATAAGTGTCCATAAAATACATCTGAAACAACTAATAAAAATTGGTAAGTAAGAAAGAAAATAATTTTCTGAAGAAACCAACTAGAAAACCCCCTTCCAAGTTACCAAGAGAGGAAAATTTAACAAATAAAAAAAAAATCCTCAATCTAAAGAACAAGATCTAGATATACAGAAGCTCATGATGGCTGTATGAAATGGCGGTCTAATGCTGCAAGATGAATGACCCCTAAAGACGGTCCTGCTTGCTTGACATTAATTTAAATTAATCAATGCTAGAACTTAAATAATTATCATAAATTTAATTTAATTTTATAATCAATAAAATATATTATTACTACATTTTGTAAATAAAAAATAATTAAAAACTCCAGAGGGGTTTAGTGCTGGTTAAGACAAAACTTCAACCTTGAACATTAAAGCTAAAACCCAATCCATATTCTAAAATGATCTTAAAGAACAAAGTAACTTAAAACAACAGCTATTCATGCATAAACCAAGAACAAGTGTGATAAAGAAAAAGCTGAAATAAATCATTAAAATCAATACAATAGTTGTTGAATCTTGCAAGTTAGTGTTTCAATAATAGTAATTACTGTCACTATAACTGTTAACAAACTGTTGATATTCTCCATTGCTGACTGTCTTGGACTGTACTGCAATTGAGCAAATGTCCTTCACTTGTTATCCCTTCAATTCCTCCCCCAATCAACCATATGATGCTATGCTTTCTTTTCTAAGCTGTAAATGACTTGTTGGTATTATTAACATTTTATGTCATTCCAGTAGGGTTTCAGTCAGTGGTTTATACGACGGGATATGTAGTTCCATGGTCCAAGTAACCGCCACGCCAACAAGTGAACAAAATGCCGGCACGAGTCCTAAACCGTATCTTGTGATTGAAAAGTTACCGGTTGAATAGTTTCCGGCAACTATTGGTGAGCTACCTGCATTGAAGTTTCATGGTTCAATATAAAAGTTTTGTGCTGCCAAAGTGCAATGATCTATATTGTTACGAGCCTTCATTCTTTTCTCTGGGTACAAAGATATGACCTTCAAAGAGCTTCTAAGTACATAGAAAAACTTATGAAAAATTTAATACACCGATGTTGGATACGTACTTGTATCCAACGCTCACACCTGAGTTCAAGCAACATATTCAAAGAGTGTTTGCAAGTTACAACTATAGGATGAAGTCTACAAATTGGATAATCCAAGATCATGGCCGTTCATTTGCAACAAACATGACAGTAATAGCCATGTATACCTTAGGTGGGGTTAAAGTACCATGTAAACCCTTCTACAACGAGTCAGATTGCATTTTACCTCCTCTATTAAAAAATAGGCAAATTAATCCATGGATGTTATATCAAAGAGCAAATTGGTCTTTTCTATTTAAAATTTTATCCGTTTATACTATTAAAAACTGGCGTGGCTGATACAATAACCAAACAGTGACATGTGGCTTGCCACGTATACCTTATGCTGACATACCGAGATCAGTTTTTAACGGTAAACATTGATAGAATTTTTAATAGAAGGATCAATTTGCTTTTTGATCTAAGGTACAGAGGCTAATTTGCTCATTTTTTGAGTAAAGTGGGCAAAGTGCAATCTGACTTCTAGTACAGAGGTTTTCGTGGTACTTTCACCCCTTAGATGGCAGGCTGAAATTCGGATGTCGAATTACACGATAAATCAAAAACAAATCAGATGAAAAATCTAAAGCAGTTCAGGTACAAGCTTATAATAGTTTTGATGATACCACTCAGCAGGCAGTGAAGATTATTATACCATTCACACACATAAGGAAGATTCTTTTGAATTATCATCTATGATTCCAAAAGCTCATATATGACAGTGAACTTACTATGAAAGGATTGAAGAACAAATAGGGTGAGCCCACATGAGATTTTATCCAAGAAGCTCAATGATCCACAGACAAATGCGCAACCATTAAGATCTTGACCGATTAGCACATTCTGCATGCTCACAGCAGTCACCTACATGGCTTTAAGAATTGGAATAAGCAAAAAACGAAAGAAAAACAAACTAGGAGGAGAGCATGGCACAAATATTCCAACATACCGTCATTAATGCATTTGCTATTCCAATAAATATGGATATGGCATACACGAATAGACTCATCCTTCGAGGTAAGAGGATAATCGCTATACCACAAAAAATCCAAAGAATTCCTCCAGCAGTATAATAAGCCTTCAGGCGTTGCTCTTTCCATGCAATCTCCTACATAGGGTGAATGCCTAAAGCTTAAGCAATGTTATATAAAAGCTTTCCGAAGATAAAAACCAAGTTTTAACGAGGCAGACCTGAAGAAGAATAGATACTACGAAGCTGCAAATATAGATAATGGCAGGAACCTAACCGATCAATAAGACAAGATATTAGCCTAGCATTCATCTCTAAAACATATTGAAGACCGAAAATAAATTTAATGATGACAAGTTCAGTTCACGTACCAAAGCTTTAGAGGACTGTGCCATTTGCAAATCATCAATTACATAGAATGCGAGATATGCCTTCACAAAAAGAAACCATCTTTAAATTTAAAATCTGTGATATTAGATTTACTATTCTTCAGTCTCCACGATACTGAAGAATATTAAGCACCATAAATCGAAGAAATAAAAAGTATGCTTACTTGTGAAACATTAAGTACTAGTCTTGTAAGCATATAAACAATAGCAACTTGATAGTATAAAATTTTCAAGAACCAGTAAGTCCATGAAATCCTTGCATGAATATCTCCATGTATACCTGTCTTCGATCTACATAATAAAGATATGAAATTCTTAGTGATAGCCTAACATGCAAAACATGCCGGGGAATTGTGTCGGGAGATACAGCTCACCTCGGTTCTTTTGTTCCAAGATAAAATACTCCCACAAAGCAGCATCCAATGAATATTGATAAGTATGCAATCCAACGGTACTGCTCAGCAGAGGTGAATATATGATTATGCTCGAATAGGAACACCTAGCATAAGGATCACATCTTCCATAAAAAAAAAAAAAAGCTTACCTGATTTTCAATATCTGCACGTGTTTCTGCTCTGATGACTTCAAATACTATAAAAGCAATTCCATATAGGCTGAGATTTGCAACCTAGATTACCAGTAAGTTTAGCACCAGCCATAATGCTCATGAGCCATGCAACAAATCAATAGGTGAAAGGAGCTGACCATTGTAAAGGCATTTCGACAGCTTGCCAGTACTACTCTGCTTGTTGAATTGAGAGTGATGCAACTCACCATGGACCTGCAATATAGAAAAGATACAGGGAAAAACCAATTTTATTCCAATATCAAAAGAAAAATGTAAATGATAGGTTAAAATATGTTGTTAGTCCTTGTATTTGACAAAATTAGAGATTTAGTCCCTGTACTTAAAAAGTAAAAAATTAAGTCCTCTTACTTTTTTATTTAAAAATCTCAGACCGGTTATCAAAATCGTAAGTATTTTCTACCAAAAATTGTCAACTTGGAATTTTGATTAGGCGATCCTTATATGACATGGTATATGATTAACAAAAAATAAACATGATAAATTGAGAAATTTTGTCAAGAACTGCCAACAATGATAATTATTGGACTAGGATTTTTCAATTAAAAAAGTAAGAAGATCGAATTTTTACCTTTCATAGATAGTACAGGGACTAAATCTCAAACTCTATAGAAATATAGGGACTAACAACATATTTTAACCTGAATGATATTCTATCACAAGAATCCATTAAGCACTATAAGAATTTGCAGAAAAAACTTCATCCAATCCAATCAGAATTTTATGCTTTTGCTTATCTCTCTGCGTAGAAGAATCAAATATGATATCATGTATGTTACAATGAGAAGATTGATAAAGCTATTGAAACATTACATGTGTGAAACCTGAGTAGCAGCCCAGCCGACATTAAAAATTGCAGCAAATGTACTGTATGAAACAGTCTCTACTATTGCTGAGAAAGACGAAAGGAGTTTACAAGGTATACAACCACCAAAAACCGAAGAAAAAGAAACAGCAACCAAGATAGCTCCTGCACCGTGCCATATTTTGAAATGTCCAAACCTGTCAATCTATCAAGTAAATGAATGAAAGTTATTGCCACAAGTCAAAAGGAAATAAAAGAAAGGAGCATAAATTGAAAAACCTTGCTTAAGGTTAGAGCTATAATACTAATTTCAATCATGTTGCACTCACAACAAACATGTAAAACATGTAAATATTGCCACAAGATGACAAGGATTAAAAGAAAGATTTGAAATCAATTACCAGTTCACCAAAAAATATGGTGGCTAGACCATCGGCTATTTGGCCGGAAAGCATGACAATAGCAGCATCCCTGCAAAAATATAAAATAATTACACATGGAACGTTATATTTACAAAAAAAAAATTAAGAAATACATAAAGATGGAATTTACATACATAATCTCCAAGAAGCTAACTATATAGATACGCTATAATAACAGAATTACAAAGTTCAATTATATAATAATCCAAAACGAAGTAGAAATTTTAGAAGCCATGTAAAAGCAAAAAGAATCTTAAAATCTAAAATGTTTAGACATGTTTTCTTTGTTCATAGCATAAGTCCACAATACTAGAATGACATCTAGTCATGCTTTAGTTTTCCATTATCTAAGACCTACATTCTACCTTCTGCTGCACATAAATCAGATTCATATAGTTCATTTGTACCAAAATGATTATTTTTGTGAACATGGTCGATTTGACATACTTTGGACATCAACATGGAGACGCCAACTGTAGCAAATTGGACTTTTAAGAGCTTCTACCTTTTTTCTCTCCACATGCTATGAGTTTGTAGACAGGATTAACGAATGGGTAGAGAATAGAGGCATGCATAAATAATAACAAAGTTCCTTCAAGAGACTTGCACATATGTGAACCAAAGGCAACAGATATAACTTCCAGTAAACAATGAAAGGCAGGTATGAAAGGCAACTAGATTAAAGTTTTACTAATACCAAAGTCTACATAAGAAAGGTTAAGCAAAGCATTTTCAGCCTCAGGGTCATTTTTTAATCAAATTCAGATAAACAAACAAGTTTAAAAGTGACAAAGAGATTAAAGAGGAAAAATACACGGCAAATCAATCATGAAGATTTTATTTTCTGACCCAATAGAAAGATTTTATACCTAGAGGAGAGCCCGATCTCAGTTAAGAACAATAGAAGATAAGTAAACCAGCATGCAGAAGTGATGTCATTTAGCATGTGACCCACACCATAACAGTAAACAGACCATCTTCCAACAGGCTTAGAAAATGAATCATCTTCGATACTGTTACTCATTACAGTCAAAAGGAGTTGACAGGAACCTCTACTGAACGTGCAAAGAATGTAGTTCCTGATCAACCCAAACCTACAAGCAAAACATTCATCGTTGAGAGAGGAAAACAAGAAAATACACCTCTGTATGAAGAAAAGTGAGTCAAGAAACAGACAAAGTCTTGAATGCTCTTTAGCTAATAGCAATACAAGACCACAAGAAATCACATTTAGCACATATGGCAGAGACAAAAGACTACAAGCCTTATGATATCCTATTCATAAATAACATACAATATAAGCAGAACAAATATACATCAATTGAAGAACTTAAGTCTTTTTAAACTTTAATGATCACTTAGTTTCCCACAGTCTTTACCAAATCAGTAATTCTAATTCACTTTCCACTGTTTAGCATATACTTCATCCTGTAATTTTAAACTTCAATAATCACTTAGTTTCCCAGTCTTTTCTTTTCTTTCCTCCAGCTTTACAACAAGAAAAATAAAATCCCATTTCAGGCATTTTCCAACATATCCTATTTTTGCTCGCAAAGCAAATAAAATAAAGCCTTCAAATCAAACCCCTCCCTTTAAGCTTCTGTTTTAGCCCAGTGGAACTCACAGCACCCATCCCCATCCATGAATTTGAAATGAACCCATTTTCCAACAAATCAATCAATAAAGATTTCTTAAACAAAAAGACTATTGTTTCATTGAAAACTGATAAAGCGTGCTTGTGAAAATCAAACGGAATACCAATCAAATAGAATGTTATAAACGTTGCTTGCAAAACCCAAGGTGAAGGGAAAAGAAGATATAGAAAGGAAGCAATATACCTTTGACCCAACAAAGCAAATAAAGGAGTAGATGGCTTAAGTTCTTAACATTTAAACAAAACGACCCAAAATCAAATTAGTAAAAAGAGAGTACATACAATTGGTGGAGATGAAGGTTTTGGTGACTGCTGGCTTGTTGTGGGGTACTGCAAGACTGGAAACCCGTTGGAAATTGTGAACCGAATTGCGTACATGCTAAATATAGCTAACTTTTGAAAAGGAAATATATATTAAAATTCGTAAGGAAACAGGACATAATGCAACTCAAGGATAAGAGAAAACAAAACTCCAAAAAGTCAGAAAAGGAAGGAAGCAATGAACAAAACAAAACAGAAAATCACGACCTTAGCCCCCCCAAGTCCCCAACAATATTAAAAGGCTAAATTGTAAAAATAGTTACTTTTAGTTACTTTAAATTATATTTTAGTCTCCTACGTCATTGTTTTGTTACGAAGTGGTAATTTTTTTAATTAAATTTCGTTACTTCCCTAACGACAGTTTTAGTCTTATATGGCAGTCCAAATAGGTTTTAAATACCAATTTGGATATCCAGTTATTGGATGAAAATAGGTTTTTAATTAAATAAATTTAATTTGAATTGCTCTATAGTACATCTAATTTGACATTTAAAACCCATTTGGACTATCACATAAGACTGCCATTAGGGGGTAATAGAACTTAACGGTAGAGTAACTATTTCGTAACAAAACAATAACGTAAATGACTAAAACATAACATTTCAAACGTAAGTGACTAAAATATAACCTGAGACAAATCAAAATAACTATTTTTATAGTTTAACCATAGTAAAATGTAAGAAAAAGTAATTGTCTAATTAACCCTTAACTTTCAAACTCTGCATGTTAGTCCAACTCTGATATTTCAATCAGGATGGTCCTGGATAATGTGGTTTTGGATATTTATAGGTATATGATTTTTTTTCATTAAGATAAAATTAATTAAATTAATTGTAAGGAGTTATATTTTTTTAAGTTTAACATGAAAATTTTAAAATTATATAATTAAAAAAATTAGGTTTACAATTATAAAATATGAGTTGATTTTAATTTAAAAATATAAAATAAAATTTTAAATTTTAAATAGAGATTTAATTAATTAATTAATTTTCAATGTTATAGTAACAAATCAAATGATACTCTGATGGATAAATTTTTTCAATAATTTATTTATTTATTTAATTTTGATGTTTTGATATATTAAAAAAAATTAGAACTTCCAGCTATAAACAAATACAGTTTGTTAAATTTTTTAATAAATTATTTTAGTTTCTACTGTTATTTCACTTAATTTTTTTTTTACTCCTATCAATACTTAAAAAAAATATTTTTTGGGTAACCAAAATGAAAACGACCTAGAAGTTAGTAACTAAAATGAAAGTGTAAATATGATATGGTGTGTACAGTCAACCGCCGTTAGAGTTTTAACGCTTGGATAACTAAAATGAAAGCGCCTTAAAAATTGAGTGACCAACTAGATAACTATTAAAAATATAAATATTTAGTGAATTTAGATATTAGGGAGATAATTTAATTAATTTAGATTTAACTAGTAATATTGGGGTTTAAATCAAATCTTTTATTTTTTAAATCAAATTTATTTTTTTAAATCATTATAATTATTAAATGCGAATTTTTGGATATTCCATTGATAATGTATTTAATTGAGTTTATTTTACTATTTGTTTAATTTTGAATATGAGTTATATAAATTTTAGCACTTAATTGAGGTAGATAAAACAATTATTCAATATGTTGAAAAACGAATTGATGTGTGAATCGCATGGAAAAATTGACACGCGGGAGCTTGAGAAACTCTTCATTTTTAGGATTATTTTATTTTTATTATTTTTGGATAAATTATTAAAATAGTCACTTTTATTTGCCACAGATTATATTTTAGTCACTTATGTTTAAAATGTTACGTTTTAGTAACTTACGTTATCGTGTTGTAACACTTTAGCCATTGAGCCGTTAATTGCCGTCAACGGTGTAACTATAAGCTGACATAGCACGTTAAATCATTATTTCAAATGAAAATTTTAGGTTAAATTCTACAATTGATCCTTTATATTTTTTTTCTTTTATGTTCTTTTAACTTTTTTTTTATTCTCTTCTACTTCTCCCTTTGTTTTCCTCCCTTCCTCATTTTTTTAACGTAGTTTTTCTATGTTTTTCATTTGTTAAAACTAGTCCACAAGCTCGCCTCACTCAAAAAAGTTAAATTGTTCAAAAAAATAAAAGTATAGGGACTAGTTTTAATAAATGAAAAATATAGAAAAACTACGTTAAAAGAAATGGAGAAAGGGGGAAAACAGAGGGAGAAGAATAAGAGAATGAAAATTTAAAAAAAATATACATAAAAGAAAATTTTAAATTGTTCAAAACAAAAAATATGGGGACCGGTTGTATAAATTAACTTAAAATTTTTATTTGAAATAACTACTTAACATGCCACATCAATTTACCGTTACACCGTTAACAATAATTAATAGCTCAACTCAGTAATTAGAATGTTTTTTTTAGATAATATCTCTTTAAGAATTTAGTTATGACAATTTAAAACTTCTTGCAAGCTTGTCTCTCTTTATTTTAGGAGTTTATTAATTTAAATTGTTATTATTTAAAAATTTATTATCATTAAAACATACATAGCCGACTTTCAAAAAGTGTCTTAGGTGTTATTATTATTACTATTATTGGAACATACTTGGCCGACTTTGTGTCTGAGGTATTATTATTATTATTATTATTAGATGGGTTAGGCGTTTATGACGGGGCGGCACTGTAGCCAAAGGTGGATTAGTTGATTTGGTATTACGAAATAGCATTCACTCTTTACATCCGTGTTTGTTAATTTTTCAGTGTAGGAGACAGATTTAATTGTCTCATAACTCCGTTTCAGCATTAAATTAAGAAGGGTACATCTTGTTTAAGTGTTAGACGGCATATCATTGGTAAATCAACACGATTTATAATTATCGTATTCAGTCCATTAAATAATAAATTGATATGATCAATTGAACGAGTGGTTGGATTTGTTAAGGGAATTAACGATTAAGTTTAAACAATCTACACAATTGAGGCTGTTAATTTAAATCGGGTTCTTCTACTTCACAAGGCTACTAAGGAATTAAATTGTGTAGAAGCTGTTTTCAAGGTTATTCACGTGACATGAGTTAATTGTCGAGTTGTTCTCGTAGTTAATTTACATACGGAAAGGGTGGTGATATGAGATTGTTCCTGGATCACTATAATTGACTTATCAAATAGAGAGGTGCTTTCGTTTTATTGGTTTATTCAAATTTAATTTTGTTTGCTTACTTACTGCGTTCATATTTTTATTTAGTTTCTGCTAGTTATTTTATATTCAAATTTAACCCCCCTCTTTACTTTCACAGAAAGGTTGGTGTCCACTGCATATTAGATGTACAAACACTTAACATATTTGTTGCATATCAAATCTACAAACACCTAACATATTTGTTGTTATGTCACATTCTCGAGTTCGATATCTAGTTTTATCAACTGATTGAACTTTAATGTTGATATAGGTTTCATCTAAAGAACCTAAGCAATTCTACAAATAAAAGAAAATGTAGAGTTAATATAGTCTATTAAAATTTAAATCCAGTAAGTTATTTCTAAACAAATATATATACACTCCAATACTTTGAACCATTTTCACTTCGAATTTGTAGAATTAACTGGAATTGTCTCTGGCTTTTTAAACAAAACACGTTGCAAGCGCATGACTGCATTTAATACATTGTGAAATGACCTACTAATAGTTTCTCCAAACCTGTTAAAATGGTATTTGATAACTCAATTTTTAAGGTGATGAGAAATAATATTGTAGGTAATAAGAAGTTGCAAAATTTGTCGGAGTATAAAGGAAGTCGTGTGGTGGTGACTGCAAACAATTCGAAGTTACCGATAGCTTATGTCGCTAAAATTGCAGTCCCTCCTTAGTATAGTGCTATTGAGGTGTCGTTGCAAAACGTTTACCATGTGCCAGGGAGAAGAAAAATATCCTTTCAGTAGCATAGTTAACATTTTCGGGACATTATGTGTAACAGCCCGATTTTGGGCCCAGTCGGAACAGTAGTTTCAGGATCACAAATCCGACAAGGAAAAATTTATTTTTCTTATATTTTTATGGTCTACGATTTCACGGAATGATTTTTTTGAAAATTTCGTTCGAAAATTTTGACGTTTGGGCACTCAATTTATCAAAAGGACTAAATTGTAAAAAGTGCAAAAGTTGAGTTCTACATGTTAGAGGTGTTCAATTGTTATGAAAATTTAAATTGGAGGTCCTTATATGGTAATTAGACCATTGGTTAAGTTGGTAGACAAAAATGGGCATGAGATAAGTGAAATAGGAAAATTTTAAGTTAGGGGCAATTTGGTAATCTAGTAATTAAAATGAATTAAAAGGGAAAAAGATGGCAAATTGTGCTCATCTTCTTCATTTGGATGAAATCAGCAATGGGGGAAGCCATTGTTAGGGTTTTCAAGCTTCCAAGCTCCATAGTAAGTGATTCTAAGCCCCGTTTTTAATGTTCTTTACGTTTTTGGAGTCCCGGTAACTTGATTTTGCTTATTCTAGCAATAATTTAATCTAGGGTTTATATTTGGAAAAATACCCATATGTAAAATATGTTTATTTTGATGTTTTATGGTAGAATATGAAGCTATAAATTATGTTAAGCAACTTTTGCTAAGCGATTTTGAGTAAAAACGAGTAAAACGAGTAAAACGACATAATCGATAAAAATACTAAATGTTCATAAGTAAGTGTTAGAGTGGGAATTTGATGTTTCCATAGAAGAGAAAAATGTTCAGCATGTCATAATACATAAGAATAAGGGATGAAGTTTAATTTACGAGCTTTGGGGCAAAAGTGTAAATAAGCAAAAGTTTAGGGGCAAAATTGTAATTTTGCCAAAATTTGAGTCAAGGACTGTTTTGATAAATGTGAGTACTAAATAAGTCAAATGTGTTATTATAGATCAAGAAAGAAGTGGAATTGACATTGACCGGAGAAAAGAAAAGATTCAAGACTAAATTGCTAAATTTTTATATTGTTGCATCAAGGTAAGTTATGTGTAAATAATAGTAATATACTTTTATAAATTTTGAATTTTATTTGATATGTGAATCAATATTGAATGTGGACGGAAAATTGTTCATGAATTATTCAAGTGATAAAGTGTTGAAAATAAAGTGTTAAGTGTAAATTCCCGGTTGAACTTAGGAATAGAAGTGGATACAAGTGACATGTCATTAGAGATCATTGTTACAGTGTTACAATGAGTCCCGGGTCCTGGGTGATCTAGCATGTGTTGCAGACACCTGACAGCTTGTGTGAGCAGGCCGTGAACATTTCCAGTGTTATTGATCAGTGGTAGCTTCGGCTACATTTCAGTGGTAGCTTCGGCTACATATCAGTGGTAGCTTCAGCTACATTTCAGTGGTAGCTTCGGCTACATATCAGTGTGGCACTTAGTGTGCTAATTCTCTACGTATCCGTGTATATTCCGAGTGTTCAACGGGAAATTGACTAAGTGAAAATACATGAGATCATGTAACGATTAAGTGTAATTGAATAATGAATATATGTGTGGAATTGAATTGAATATTGACTTGAAAATGGAAAAGTGAATTTTGAATTGAATAGTGATTAAAAGTGAAAAAGTGAAATTATGAAAAAGTAGAATTAGCAACAAAACAGTTTTAGACAGTAACAATAGTGTGACTTTGAAAAATCACCAAAAATTGTGGAAATTGAATTAGAGAGTGAATAAGATAAGAAATGAAATCTTAAGGAGTCTATTTTTACATAAAAGAAACAGAGAAAGCAAAAGAGTTATTCATTTTGAGATATTTTAATTTTAGTGAGGCAAGGTCGGATTGATTTTGGAATCCCTTGTTCTGACTTTGAAAAATAATTAAAAATTGTACAAAAATTATTATGAGTTATAATTTATATACTTAGAATCCTTAATGAGTCTATTTTCAAAGTGAACAAACATAAATATCATCCAAGTTCTGTACAATGATATAATTCATTTTTAGTGAAGAGAGGTCAGATATGTTGAGCAGTGAAAAAGGGTGGCTTTAAAGAATAAACTGTACTAATTGGCCTAGTCAAAAATTCTGAAAATTTTATGGTAAGAATACATGTGAGTATAGTTTCAAAGAAAATTAACGGATCTTAATTTGGAGCTCTGTAGCTTCTGATAAAAATGATTTAGTGACTCTAACTCAAATAGACAGCTTTGAATTTAAATATAAGTGAATAGTGAAATTATGTATAATGCTATTTAAGCATGTTTTATACATAAAGGATGTGGAATGGAGAGGAGGAGGAGGAGGAGGAGGACAATAAAATGTATGAAAGAATTGTGTATAATGGTCATATGCCCGATTATAATCGGTAAATGTTAAATTGAATGGTAAATACGTATTGGTACTGAAGGAACTATTGCGGTATTGAAAAGCAATTGATCAAATGTTTAAGAAATTTAGTCATGACATATATATATGTGATAATAATGATATATGGGTGATTATATCATTGAGTTGCATTGATTAATTCGGTCTATGTGATGGAAATGTCAAGAACATTTGTCTTTGATATGTGATGATCATGGTTTAAGCTCATATGGGAAAATAAAGTTTCATAGTATAAGAGTGTGGTATTGAAATATATATATATTGGATTGAGAAATTGATTTGAATTGCGAACATGAAAGATTGTGAATTGAATAAAATGGAAATGGAGCTTTGAATTACATGAGTAAGTATCGGGTCTCGTAGGCCCTATTTGTTATGAATATAATATTTTGAGGATATGTTGTAAAGAATTATAAAAGCATGTTAAAAATTTGAAGAGTTTAAATTTGACTGAAATTTTGTAACTCGATTTAATACGTTTACATGTGTAAGTGTTCTAGTAATGCCTCATACCCTATTCCGGAGTTGAATACATGTAAGAGGTGTTACATTATGTTTTGTTCAGTCCTAAAGATGTGAAGGTTTATCTCAACCTGGAGATTACTGAGGAGTCGGTGATGCAAGGGTGAAGACTGCAGTTGGTCTACATGATGTTTACCGAAGTTGCATAGGTAGACAAGACAAGGAAAAATGAGATAGTTGATTTTTAGCACATGAGGCTAAGCCATGTTAGTTATTCCAAGCTAGGCGTGATGATGATGAATTTTATGTTGAAAGGTCTTTCGCAACTTGAAGTGAGGACGGATATGGTTTGTGCACACCAACTTCCTTACGAAGAGTCCAAGTTTAAAGCAAAGGAACCATTAGATTTAATCCACTCTGATGTGTCAGTACCGATTAAGCAAGCGTCAATTTGTGGGATGAAGTATATGATCACGTTTATCGATGATTTTTTCATATTTGTATGGGTTTATTTTATGAAGGAAAAATCGAAAACTCTTACAAAGTTTAAGGAGTTCAGGGAGGTGGTTGAAGTAGAGGTTGTCAAGGGATTTGTTGTTTACACACTGACAACAAAGAAGAGTATACCTCATTCGAGTTTTCAAATTTTCTTTGGGAATGTCGAATACGTTACCAATTCACATGTTTGAACACTCCACAGCAAAATGGTGTGTCTAAGAGGAAGAATAGTCACCTGGCGGAGATATGTCATAGTATGTTTCACTCGAAAAATGTCTCAGGATAATTTTCGACAGAAGCGATGAAAACAACTACTTTTGTAATCAATAGGCTTCCTCAACAAAGGTTATCTTTTCTTTCTCCTTTTGAGAAACTGTGGAGCATGACACCTACAGTTAGTTATTTTCGAGTGTTCGGATGTATAAGTTATGTATTTGTTCCCGATCATTTACGTAGCAAGATAGACAAGAAGTTGTTAGGTGTATTTTTTATAGGATATGACAGCCAAAAAAAAGGGTGGAGATGCTATGATTATATAATCGGGAAGTGTTATTTGTCTCAGAATATGGTGTTTGATGAATCATCTTCATGGTGGCCATCGGAGAAAGAGGTACTCTACAATCAGATGCTTGCTAGTATGAGTGGCAAGATTTGTAAATCCACCTGAGTTTGGTAGAAGCTGAGGTTGTTGATGATGAAGCTAAAACTCAAAGTCCTTAGCTAACCCACGTGTACCAACATCCAGTTGAAACTGATGTGCTTCAGTATCCAACCAAAATTGATCTGCGTTAACCATCAAACGGAGAAGATGAGCCGAATGAACCGAATGTACTAGCTCCATTTAGTAAATCGAGAAGAGTTAGAAAGCCAAATCCCAAGTATAACAAGGCCAATATTGTTATAGTCGAAGAAGATGAGAAGGAATTGGAGATGTTTGAGAAAGTATTTCAAAAGTCCGAAGTGGGTTAAAGTCATGGAAGAAGAGATTGTTGCACTAAAAAGAAATGAGACTTGGGAGCTTGTGTCAAAACTAATAAATTGGAGCCTGTCTCTTGCAAGTGGATCTATAAGATAAAGCATCACACAGATGGATCAATCGTGTAACACTCCTAACCCACATTCATCGCCAGAATAGGGTTTCGAAGCATTACCGAAGTTTATCGATCAAACAAACATAAATTTAAACATTGATATCATATAATATTCAGGTCAAAAACCAATTAAATTCATACATAATGTCCCTTATTTGAGCCCTCGAGACCCAAAATACGTGTTAGAAACAAATCGGGACTAATTCAGAAACTCAGAGAATTTTTTCGAAAAATAATAAAATTTTCAAAGCTACAGGGTTCACACGGCCGTGTGGTCAAGCCGTGTGACTCACACGGTCAGGAGACACACTCATGTCCCAGGTTGTGTGGGTATTCGAAATAGGGACACACGGGCGTGTCCCAACCCGTGTCTATACCCATGTAACTCTCTGACTTGGGTCACACCGCCAAGCCACACACTCGTGTGCCAGACCATGTGCCCTTTCGAAATGGCCTTCGCACACCCATGTGCTCACCATGTGTCTCACATGGTCCAGTCACACACCCGTGTGTCTGGCCGTGTGGACTCAAAATGTACCTTAATAAACAAGTTTACTATTCCCTGCAAGCTTGGACAATAAACAACTCAAAAATCATTCATTTAACCAATTCTAAACACGATCAAATACATCCAAAACATGTCAAAACAATCATCCTAGGTACCTAACCAATGTACCTTCATTGGTACCACAATTATATCATTAAAACATATCAATCAAATATCAATCAAATCCAATTTGTAAACATGTCAAATTCAATCTATTTTGCCTAATTCATGTTCATTCAAACATTAATTTAAACATGTCATAATATGACCTCAAACATAAACACATATTTATATGCATATAACCAACCAATATTAACTTATAATTTTATTATAATTAATTCACAAAATATCTGGTACGACGTTAGCTACGGAATTAAAAAAAATTAAAAGTCATCAATACAACACAATTCAATTTCATATTGAATATTTAAATTTTTACTCAAATATTGCCTAAATTTTAATTTAGTCCCTAAACTGAGACTAATTTTATTTCTTCACAATTAATCTTATGTTTTCATACAAATTCTACTTTAAACTAAATTTAACTCCCTAATATCACTTAAATCCATAAATTTAAAATTTTTCATAATTTAGTCCCTATTACTCAAAATTTACAATTTATTTTACAATTCAATCCTTTTTCATTTCTAACTTAAAAATATATCAATTAAGTCCTTAATACTAAAATTATTGAACATTAACAACACCTAAAACTCAATAATTTCTAAAATTTTGGCATAGGTTGGGTAGTATTTAACACCGGAATTCCAAAAACATAAAAATTATAAGAAAAATGGACTAAATTGACTGATCAATTGAACTTCGAACTTTGAAACCCCTAAGACCCTTCATCATTCTCCTTTCTCCATTTTCTTTTTCTTTCTTTCTTTCTTTTCTATTTCGTTTGGCTTTCTCTGTTTCTTTCTTTTTCTTTATCTTTTTTTATTTATTCATTCTTTATTTATTTTTAATATAATATAATATAATATAATATAATATAATATAATATAATATATACTTAATTCTTAAGGTAAATATATTATAGTATATATTTTAACTTAAAATTTTATAATATTTTCACCGCCTCATTTAAAGACAATGGCATAATTGGTTTTTTGGTCCCTTTAATTTTTCTTTAATCTATAATTCAACTTTTATCTTATATACAATTTAGTCCTTTTACCTAATTACTCTTAATTCATACAAATTCACCTAACCAAAACCTAATTAATCACACAACTAGCTTTGTAAATATATTTAATAAATATTTACGGGTCCAATTTACGGTAACAGAGTCTCAGAAATACACTTTTCGAAACTCTTGACTATCGAGTCGTTACAAATCGAGAGGCATAAGGCTTGTTTGGTGGCTCAAGGATTTTCTTAACTAGACTATGATAAAATGTTTAGCCAGATAGCAAAACTTACAGCAATGCGAGTTTTACTTGCACTTGCAGCCAGTAAAGGTTGGAACTTGTGGCAAATGGATGTGAATAATGCGTTTTTTCACGGGAGCCAGACCGGGAAATTTACAGAAATCAACCGATGAGCTTTTAGAGTCGAGATTATCCAAAGCAAGTGGGCAAGCTTCAAAAGGTGTTCTATGGATTAAAGTAAGCACTAAGGGCTTGGTATGGCAAGATCGTTGAATTCTTGACTCATAGTGATTATTCAATGACATGTGTATTCTAGCTTGTTCGTTAAAGTCACTAAAGGAAGGCTAGCTATAGTTATGGTGTATGTAGATGATTTAATTGTGACAGGAGATTGGGATGAAGAAATTCTCCAAACAAAGAGGAATTTATCTATGCGTTTTCATATAAAAGAACTTGTACACGTCAAGCACTTTCTTAGTTTGGAGGTTGATCGTAGTCGAGATAGGATCCTCCTTCATCAGTAAAAGTATTCTAAAGGCTTGTTGAAGAAATTTGGAATGTTGAACCGCAAGCCGATTTCATCACCCATGGAACCAAATGCCAAGATGTGTGCTTATGAAGGGAAGGATTTGGAAGATGCAACAATATTTCGACAACTGGTTGGTAGTTTAATCTACTTAACTTTGACAAGACCCAATATCTCTTATCCAGATGGGGTGATGAGTTGATATATGCAAAGTCCAAAGAAGCCTCATTTGGAAGTTCTTCGACGAATTTTGAGATATGTGAAAAGTACTCTTGGTTATGGTGTTTTGTACAAGAAAGGAGGAGATTGCAAGCTGGTTGGTTTTTATGATGTTGATTATGAGGGTTATCAATGATACCCAATGCTCAACGACTGGGTACGTGTTTTTCCTTAGGTCGAGAATGGTTTCTTGGTGCAGTAAAAGGCAGCTGACTATGTCTTTGTCAATAACAAAAGTTGAATATCGAGCTGCAGTGATGGCAGCTTAAGAAAGTACTTGGCTCATGCAAGTGTTGTGGGATTTGTATCAGCCAACAGAGTATGCTACTCCTCTATTCTGTGACAACATGTCAGCAATGCATTTGGCGGAGAACTTGATTTTCCATGCAAGAACTAAACATATGGAGGTTCATTATCACTTCATCAGGGAAAAGGTGTTGCAAGATTAAATTGAGTTGCAACATGTTAATACGGAAGAACAGGTTGCAGACTTAATCACGGAGGGCTTGAGTGGCAACAAGATTGAAGGTTTCTATCATCAGCTCGGTATGTTAGAAAGGAAGTAAGATGGTGTCGAGGGGAAGTGTTAAAGCAACAACACCAACAATGTTGTTTTCTGCTAGTTTATTAATTGAGTCTTTAGTCAATGGTTAATTTAATCAGTTGTTTTTGTTTTCTAGCATAGTGGTTTGTCATGGGATGTATCCCTAGTTTTAAGAATAGTGGTGTGACGTCATGGGATGTAAGCCTTTATAAGGCATTCAGTTGGTTTCAGAAAAAATCGATAAGTTCAGTTCAGCTTTCCTTATTTTTATTGTTTTCCTCTATTATTTGCTACATGTTCTACAGGTTAGACATATTATTTAATGATTAAATTAACGATTTTAATAATTGAAAGGATATGATTGATGTAACATCGATAAGTAAATAATGTAATTAAAACGTTTTAATGTTTGGGGATGAATTCAAATTAAGGGGAATAGATAATATATGGGAACATGCAACATATTTAATTTGTTTCAAGCTAATGTTTCCTACTAACAACGAGTCTAAATCTGACCTTCTTCGGTCAAATTGATTGGTAGTTGGTTGAGTTTAGCCTAAAATAAAGGGTTAAGAGAAAGATTATGAATTGAAAATCGATGTTGAATAGTCGTGCATTTTCAAAGTTTGTTCCTCAATTTTGAAGAGAGCACTCAAGGGTACTTCTCGATGTTTGAATAGGCAAAACCATAACCACTGAAAAGCTTTATGCATAAGGTGACTTAAACCCATAACCATTAGACTACAAAAGATATTACGGACAAGTATGGTTTAACCTGTATGAGTTCAAACATCCCCATGCACAAAGCTCTTCCACAGTCATGGGGTCATCAATTCAGACATCAAAAGATACCCTTAGACACTATCTTCAAAGTCGGAGGACAAAACTTTAAATATGTCATTGTTTAATAATTACTCTTTAATACAATGCCATAAAAAATATTGATTTACATGACGTTTCATATATTAACAATTTTCTAAATAATTATTGTAAAATCAAATTAATGATCGAATTAATTAAACTATTAATTTTTAATTTATCCGATTTAAAATAAATAAATTATTAGATATATATATAAAGCATACACATAAATAATCAAATAAAGAGTTTCTCCTTGACATATCCGAACAATATCAATATGTCAAGCTTTATATTTTTATTATATAATATGACATAATATATATATATATAAAGGAATTAAAAATAAGGCATGAAATAGCAAAGCAGGAAGGTCCATAGAGTAACAATCACCCATGTGTTTCTTCTACAGCCATAGCAATTCCCATGTCCCTTCTGCAACTCTGGGCTCTTTTCTCCTTCACTTGAGCTTATTGGACTCCCTCCCACTGTCATTTCAACATTCCAAATGCATACTTAATCACTTATTTTACCCTCTTAATCTAGGGCTAGACTTTGGATGAACGGTGTGTTTATCTCTAGTAAGGTTAAAAACAACGGTACGGTAGCGGTGAGATTAATTATTGTAGGTGTGAGGTAAAAAATTTTATCGCACCACAACCACCGTCCATCCAAAGGCACCCTTAGTGATTAAATTACAACAATTGAAAATTTCTTTGACTTAATCAAAATTTAATCTTTAAATTATGAAAAAACCTCAAAACTACACATGAATTTCGATTTGATGTAATTATATACATGAAACTTTAATTGTAATTCAAGTATACACATTTAAAGAGAATAAATACATCACTTTATTTTTATATAGATAAATAAAAATATTTATGTATGCAATATGTAAATGTGAAACGATGTTATATCGATAATTGTGTTAGAGGTTCGTAAAAATTAAATCAAATCAAAATTTCATATATAAAATTACATAAAATCGTAGCTCATATATAACATTACATATTTGTATAATTTTAATATTTATCTTTTTTATATTTTGTTAAATTTTTTTCCATTTTAGTACATCAACTATCAATTTAATCTTGTTTTATTCCAAAAAATTAGAATTAGAATTAGAAAAAAAATACCACTTGCAGTAGGAGCAAAAGCAGGGCTTTGGTGACCACCATTGGAAGAGGAGCTCTTGGAAAGCTGATAGAAAACTTGAGCTTCTGGGGAATTGGGATCCATGTGCAACAGCTCTGCATGTTCCTCAGTCAATTATTTATCTATCATTCTAAAAGAAAAAAGATAAAAATAAAATTCTACTCTAATAAACAATAGGTTAATATACATTTGGTACTTGAGTTTTGCTTTAATATTCAATTTAGTACTTAAAAATTTTGTCCCATTTTAGTACCTAAATTTGGCTTCAATTTTCACTTTGGTACCAATTTCTTTTTCAATTTGATACTTGAGGTTTTTTTTGTCTATGTAAAGTACTTAAGTTTGGCTTCAATGTTCAATTTGGTACCTGAGTTTTTTGTATCCCAATTAAGTACCTATATTTATTAAAGCACATATGTCAAACATTCATTGGGTCACGTGATGTCATTTAGTCTGGGTACTAAATTGAACATCGAAGCCAAACTCTAACCTTAAGTATCAAATTGAACATTAAAATTAAACTCAGGTACTAAACAATATATTAACCTTTTAAAAAAACAGTGTGGTTGTTGACACTACTAGTATTTTCCATAAAAGAATTGCCATAAATACACTTACCAACTTCATAAGCATATCTAGTAAGCAAATTTTGATATAATACACTAATAATGACATTGAACTAAAATTTAAAGGGAAAATATGCAATTTAGTCCCTTCGTAAAAAATGAAACTTTAAATTAATATATGATAAAATTAAACTTTAACCCCTCAAAAATTTAATAAATGATACCTCTAAAATATTTATAATTTAATTCCGGCTCTGAGTAAAAAAATTCTAGATTTGATCCTGCCAATTATATATATACATATATGTATGATGTAAAAGCGTACCAGGGCACTTGGAAATATTAGCAGGTGCGTTGCAAACAGAGGGCAAAGACAAAGCAAGTGTGACATTGATATTAAGACCAAGGTCAGGATCATTTCGATCTTTAATTATAATACACAAACACTTCTTGTTGTTCTTCAGAACTTGTTTCAGACCACTGCAACAATCCGGTGTAGGTGCCTTAGCATTTCCCCCGACATAAGGCAAACATGTCGCCAACCCTACTAGCTGCTCCGTGCACTCCTCTTTGTCTTTGTCTTCCCCTGAATCTCCTCCCATAACGCCAGCGGCACTGACCATGAATATCGTTGCTATAACTAGCACCAATATTCTAAGTTTAAGACATAACTCATCGCTGTTTAACATGCTGCTAAGGTGTTTGATAAAAAAACGTAAATGAACCAAACACGCACAGCTGCCTGAAAACTCAACTGGAACGGAGCTTAATATGGTTTTTGGTAGGTTATATATACTGGATTGTAGTGGTTGAGCTTGGGGAAACTGAAGTGGCATGTCCACACTTGTAATAAAATATGGGGGGATGAGGTGGTTGGCTATCATTTGTAGATTTCATTAGTGTTCTTGAGTGTAATAATTAAAGTGGCATTTGCAGTCTGGTGCACTTCCATTGCTTTTAGCTTTTGTTCACATTGTCTCGGCTCCTTATAAAGTTGAGGCTTTTCTTTTTGGTTTTACATTACGCGTGATGGGAAACTGGTTGGTGTGAGGGGTTCAACCGGTAGTGCACTGCCACTTGTCATGCATTTTATCTTTTTATTAAAAAATAACATACATGTTAAACCAAAGAGTAAATTGGTCCTTTCTGTTAAAAATTTTATCCATTTGTATCGTTAAAAATTAGCATTACTGATGGAATAACTAGACAGTTACATGCGGCGTGTCACATGTACCTCATGTTGATGTATAATGACTACCTTTTAATATTAGAAATAAGTTAATTTTTAACAAAAAGGCCAATTTGTTCATTGATTTGATCTAACGTACATGGAATAATTTGCCCATTTTTTTAGTAAATGAGGCAAAATACAATCTAAATCCTAATATAAAGGCCTCTATGATACTTTTTCACCTATTCGAGTTTTATTGTTTTGTCTATAAAAAATGTCTCATAATCCATCGATTGACTGATCAAATCGGTTGAATTGAGAACTAGTTGATATATTGATTTGGATGTAAGAGTTAAATCAGTCTTTGAACAAACCATTCAAAACTGATAAAAAAACAAAAATCAAGACAAAATATTGAAGATGTAACTAGTTGATTTGGTTTTGTAGTTTTTTAATGTGTTCTTTAAATTTTTAAGATTATTTGATTTTTTATTAAATTATTAGTGGATTGACAATCAACTGGTTGAACTGAGACTTGATGATTTGATCGATTTGATCATTATTTCGATTATTAAAACACCGATAATTCAAAAGTTGGAGGTAGAGATATTCATTGGCCAAGTCGGGTCTCCATCAAACCTATATATGTTATTAGTAATTTCACAGTTACTCAAGTTTTAGTCTAGTCTGAAATATCAACCTCAAATTTTGCTTAAATCTATTTATATTTTAAATTCTATTATATTACTTTTTAAATTTTATTTTCATGTTTTTAATTTAATAATACATCGTTAACATATATTTTTTAATGTTTATATGATGGTATTATATAAATTATTGTAGATTTGTTTTTTTAATGATACAAATTACATAATTATTGAAAACAGAAAATAAGATAAGTCCACATTCTCGGACCTTGAACGTTAAAATTTAAATTAACTCATATTTTAAACAAATTTATTTATTTTTATTTAAATTTATATTCATAATGTTTTTACCAAAAATTTCACAAATTTCGAATAATTAACCCAACTCTCAAGTAATATTTAAATTGAGAAAATCAATCTCACATAAACTAATTAAAGACTGTATGATCACCACAAGAGAATAATCTTCACAAATTAAAGTAATTTTAATTAAATTTTAGGTGACAATTAGATAAATTTTATCATTGAGCCCTTTTAATTTTATTTAATTTCAAATTATTTTTAGTGTGAAATGTCACTTATCAAATCCTTTTTCACACATACTTTTTATATTTCAAGGCATGCATTATGACCAATATGTCAGTTTAGCATTAGTAAATATATGCTACCAGTCTTGTTTTCTCAAACAAAATTAGAATTATCTTTGATTATCACTTACATATCATGGCCATCGATTGAGTCTTAACTCGATTGACATTGATATTATTGCCAGTATAGGAGGATGTAAGTTCGAGCGCATTGAAACGCATTATCCTCTTATTTAAAGGTTGAAGAAAACTATGGATAGTTCTAGGCATTGTATTGATGGATCGGATTATATAGACCTGAATCAATTAATATATCCATATTGGAATTTTCTAACTTCTAATATGAGTAATTAAATCTACATTAATTTCACGTAGGTGTTATCAAAGGTTTAATTTCATAATATGGTTGAGATTAGAGCTAATAATGGATTTCACATAAGTGTTATCAAAGGTTAATTTTCATAATATGGCTGAGATTAGAGCTAACAATGGGCCGATTTCGGGTTCAAGTTGGGTTAGTACACTAAATCATGGCTTTTTTTTGGAACAAGTACGTTTTAAAAAAATCCACCACAATATTTTAAATGAAATTATTAGCCACATTAATTAGACTATTGCTTAATCACCTTTTAACTAATCATACAAAATATTTTTGTGGGAATGGGTATATTCAAGCCAAAAATTCACTTCAACATTTTAACTGAAATGATTAACCGTGTTAATTATTTGAACTAACTATAATTATAAAAATAGATGAAAATTATTTCAAATTAAATTATAAACTAAACCTAAAATTGAGTGTGATAAAAGGACCAAAACCACAAATTGATATTATAAAAGTAGATGAGAAAATTATGTTAAATCATAGGAACTAAATCTCAAATATGCATATAATAAAAGAGTAATAAAAGGGCCAAAACCAGAATTTAACATTTTTTTACATTTGTCTTTGGGATAATGGCATGTTTTACCCCTGTATTTTAACAAAATTGTCAATGTAGTACTTCTACTTTCAATTTGTTTGTTTTGGTACCTGTACTTTCTTTCCATCTTATATTTTGGTACCCCACCTGACCGCGTTAAAATGTGTCAGATTTTGGCACAGGCCCATTGGATGAGAGACACGTGACATGATTAATAGGAAAAGTTAAAAAGGTTAGGAGATAAGGACTTGGGAAAATTTTTCCCTTTTCATATTTCTAGATCTTAAATAACGAAAAAGAAAACATATCCCAGGTTATATATCAGCAACAACGTGTGATGATCCTTAATTAAACTAATTAGGAACAAAAAGAAAGGAATAAAATTTAAACTAATAAACAAAGTCCCTTACTCTATATCTAACAGATTATCATCTCCCCCATGAGGTAAAAAAACCAATGAAGCTGGTCATCATCATCATCGTCATCAACAGCATCAAGAGGAAGAAGAAGAGCAGCCATTAGTTCCAACATGAGCAACACTATTGTTTTCGAAGTTCGAAGCCTCTAAAACAAGGTATCGATTTTGAGTTTTGTGGATAGAGAATAAGTAAAAATAAACACTTTATAAGAGCTTTCTCCGTCTTGCGTCTAACCCAATTCGAGTTTAAAATAATGAGACCCAAATTAACTACGGATACAACAGAATAAGAAACTTACTTTCTGTTCCCCAATAGACAAAACAAAACGATTAATGCAATGGTATATTCTAGTCATACGACATATCCCCAAAAACCCGAAAACAAATTAGTATTAGAACAAAGTATGGGGGAGGTGACTGACCGGTGAAACATCAATTGTCGGGTTTGTTGTCGTCTTCGTTGTTGCCAAGAGGGTTATCGGTACTGATTGATGCAGCCAAATTGCGTCGCTCATCAGCATTGGCAGTAATAACCGGCATCCATACATCGGCAGTGCCACTCAAAAGGGATCGCACCTGCGGGTCTGCTGCCATGGCAGAGGATATCATCTCATCCACACCGTCTAACTTAGCCGATAACTTGTCCAACTCTCTCGCGATTTCCAGCTGATAACACATAAATACATATAAGATTAAGAAATAAGAAGACAAAAGTGAGCAATTTCCGACTGATAGAGAATAGTTCCGGATTTGGCCCTGGAAAAATATATACCTCATCAAGGCTGTGTGTAGACTTGGAAGGAACTTTTGTAACCTCCAATCCAAGGGCTTCGATTTTCGAACGCAGTTCAACTTCTTCCTGGTTAGTCAATGCTTCTACCTATATATATATATGAATCACAAAGCATGGTGTTAATTAAGGCTTAGAGGAATCAAGCTTGAACAAACAAGCCTCTGTTCTTATTCATTAGTCTGTTTTTAAGCTTATTCGCGTGTTGTTCGTTAATAATTTCAAATTTGTGCTCGTGTTTCTCTACTTCAAATAATGTGTTCATTTTTCTTCTTTAAATTAAACAAACTTATTAGTGAACAATAACGAAGGTTTCTGCGAAGAATGTTCATTAAGAAAGAATTGAATATATTCGCAATGTTCACAAACAATTATAAATCTAAACCTAATAATGAATGATAATTTAAAAAAAGAAAAAAACATAAATGAACATATTTCTTACACAGTAATACTTATTGATTATATAATAATCCAATAATAAACAAACTTAAACAAACATAAACAAGCTCGTTCATGTTCAATTTGTTTAAAAAACGAGACATAATTCGTTTATTTAGCTCAATAAACAATAAAAAATCTAACTATTGATCAAAAAGCTTGATTCATTTAGAGCCCTAGTGTGAATCTGTAATCTAGCATATGAATACCGGTAGCAATTTGGATCCTTAACCAAACAATAATTCAATGTCTTCGTTTTGGTAGGGCAAAAAGAAAAGAGATAAAGGAAAAACGAATGCGAAATTTGTTCATTAAGTCGAAACAATTTCAGTAGTAAATCAAGTGAATTTCGATTCATTAAGACCGAAACCTAAGAATGGAGAAGGAATTGAACAAAATAGGGGGTAAAATTGAATGAAATATCGAAAAATATACCTGATGGAGTAGATTGGAAAGGAGGTGGAAAAACTGTGCGTCTGCCGTTTTGCCTTCTTCGGCTGCCATTGAAAATCTTTGAAATCTATGTGATGATTGATCTCAAATCTCAATAATTTCATCTCAATAATTTCTTCACCGAGTTGCCTAAGTTTTTTCCTTTTTACCTTCAGAATCCCATTTGCCACGTCTTTGACTCGTTAAATAGCTCCTTCCATCACTTACACCTGCCAGTGTCCCCATACGCTCCTACTTCCCTTACCCCATTATTATTTTTTTCTTAATTATTGGTTAAAATTTTCCATAAGTCCCTGTACTCTTGGTAAATTTAAAATTTAGTCTCTCTACCCTTATTTCTAAGAATTTAACCTTTCTACTTTTTATAACGTCATTATTTTAATTATATTGTTACCAAGTAAGTATCTTTTTATTTGAAAATGTCAGGCAAATAAATCTAACAAAAAAAAATAGTGTTAACAAGTAAACCTAAAATATAAAAAGTTGAGAGATTAAATTGATGGAAATAAAAGTATATGAACTAAATTCTAAATTTACCAAAAGTACAAGGACTTATGATATATCTTAACTTTAATTATTATTAACATTAGATTAATTATCACATCCTCATTTCTCAATATATAAAAATAATAATTAATTTATACAAAATAAAAATCAGGGTTTGAAAAATATAAAATATTTAGAAAGTTTGATATATTTTTATTTTGAATTTAAATAACTTTTTATAAATTTTATACAAAAAGTATAAAAGACAAAAACGCTTTATAATAAGAGTTTATAATATTTGTTAACTGCTTTAAATTTTAGTTTTTTTTTTAAAATATTTTCATTCATTTTATAACGTTAACTTAATCAAATATTTAAATTATGGTATAAATTTATTTTTATCATTTCCATTTACATTCAAGTCAATTTCAAGTTTAAATTATTTCGAATTTAGATCAGATATCATTCATGTTTGACAGGGGCGAAATTGAGGGTGACCGAAATTAAATTATAATATTTACGATAGTAAAAATATAATTTTACCATTTTAATAATTTATTTATAATTTTTAAAAAATTAAATCAATTTTTTATAATTTTAAGAGTGACCAAAATATAATTTTATCTTTCAATTTAAAATTTTAAAGAATTTAAATGAATTTTTTTCCATTTTAGGGGTCCTGCCAACCCCTAGTTTCACCTTCCCCTCTTTCTCTCTAATAATTTATATTCCTCTTTTAAGAGAGTAGAACTTATAAAATCCATTTCCCTCTTTCTCTGTCCATCCATTTCTCCCTCTTTTTTTCTTTTTCTTCTTTTTTATCCTCTCAAAATCCTTTTTCTGATGCAAAATTTACTCCTTTTTAGTTTTGTGGAGTATGTCAAAAGCTGGGGTTTTTCCTGGTAAGTTCTTCTGGTGTGGATCTTTATGTAGCTTATTTTATATGGGTTTTTGATCATTGGTCCATAAATTCAAGGATTGATTTCATATTGGACCTGAGTTTTGATCGCATGGAATGGGGTTTTCAGCTAATTTTCTGATTTGGGTTTTGATTATTTGTTGATGAAGTTAAGGGTTTTCTTTGGCCAAAAATAAAGTTGAAGTTTTGATTGCCTTGGCTTGGTCTTCTTCTTTTTTTGCTATTGATTTGAAAAGAAAAAAAAAAGTTGAGATTTTGATTGTCTATTTATGTTTTCTACTTATTTTCTAACACGGGTTTTTAATCATTGGTTGATACAGTTAAGCTTCTCTTTCTGTCAGATCCAATCAATTTGAGCTTAGTTCTATTTTTCCATTTACTTCTTCATCTTGAAGTCTTTATTTTTAAACAAACTGATAGTCTGGAGATCTGACTTGTATCTGATAGTTCCTTGGTTTTTGTTTTGTTCCTTAAGATTTATGAATCGTAGTTTCTCTTTATTTTCCCGTTTATCTTTCTTATGTCATGATAATTAAAAAACTCATATATGCAGATGATCAGCTGATAGGCTACTTTGATCTGTTTAATTTTTTGATTACTTCATCTATGTTTCTTTAGCCAGAGTTTACATATATGTATACATGTATATACATATGTGTCTGTTTGTGTGTGGTGTTAAATTTATATTTTGACTGTGTATATAATTTTATTGGTTAGATGCTGCAAGTTTATCAGGGAACTTTGGGTATTTGTTAACCAGTATATTTATTCAATTTTTAATAGGTTAACTAAGGCCTATTTTTGGGTGGGTTGAACTTATATCAGTACTAGCAGATTAGAGGTTCTCTCAAGTTTCAGACGAGATGGGAATTTGTGGGGATAAGGGTTTCTTCAGTGCTCCACTTGGGGAAAAAGATGTGGCAGCCTCACAAATTGAACCAGAGGCGACGGTGGAGGATGATTATAGTGATGAAGAAATTGATGTGGATGAACTTGAGAGGAGGATATGGAGGGACAAAATGCGTCTCAAACGGCTTAAAGAGCAGAATAAGTGCAAGGAGGGGATTGATATTGCTAAACAGCGCCTGTCACAAGAACAGGCGAGGAGAAAGATGTGGGGGTTCTCACGGCAGAATAAGTGCAAGGAGGGGATTGATATTGCTAAACAGCGCCGATCACAAGAACAGGCGAGGAGAAAGAAGATGTGGGGGTTCACACGGCTGTGATCAAGCATATATGCTCGTTTTCTTTAGTTTTGGAATGGGTCAGAAGATTTCTTTCTGACCATTTTCAAATTTTTTGATGTTGTAAAACTATATAACATATGGATTATGATGTAGAATTTTATTTTAACCTTTTCTTAATATAAGTTAATTATGTTTATGTAGAATATAATTCTCAAGTTATATTTTGAGTTTAGTAAATTTTATTATTAAGAATTTTATGAACTTATATATCATTATTAAATTATATTTAATATTAATTATTTTAAATTGTATAAATTCATATAAGAAAATTTATTATCAAGAATTTTATGAAATTATATATCATTATTAAATTATATTTAATATTAATTATTTTAAATTGTATAAGTTCATATAAGAAAATTTATTATCAAAAATTTTATGAAATTATATATCATTATTAAATTATATTTAATATTAATTATTTTAAATTATATAAATTCATATAAGAAAATTTATTATCAAGAATTTTATGAAATTATATATTATTATTAAATTATATTTAATAATAATTATTTTAAATTATACAAATTCATATAAGAAAATTTATTAGTTTTAATTATTTTAAATTTTATTAAATTATATATTTTAATTAAAATATATTTAATATTAATTATTTCAAATTATATTTTATAGTATCATATATTATGATTTTAGTAAATTCATATAAGAATATTGATTATTAAAAATTTTATTAAATTATATATTTTAATTAAAATATATTTAATAATAATTATGTTAAATTATTTTTTATAGTATCATATATTATGATTTGAGTAAATTCATATAAGAATATTAATTATTAAGAATTTTATTAAATTATATATTTTAATTATAATATATTTAATAATAATTATGTTAAATTATATTTTATAGTATCATATATTATGATTTGAGTAAATGCATATAAGAATATTGATTATTAAGAATTTTATTAAATTATATATTTTAATTATAATATATTTAATAATAATTATGTTTAAATATGATTAAATTATTTATTATTGATATTAATAATTTTATTAAAATTTAAATAACAATAACAATAATCATTTACCCAAATAAATTTATGCTAAGGATATTCTAGTCATTTTAGTTTTTTTCATTATGCTATTACACCTCTATTCCATTCAACCAAACACAAGAATACTATTATGCCTCTATTCCATTACATTCAACCAAACAATTGATTTGCTATTACGCCTCTATTCCATTACACCTATATTCCAATACAGCGAACCAAACGTGTTGTTAGATCGGTAGGATTTAAAGCTTAGGTTTTTTTGGGATCGAATACATAATATAGTCTATTTGAGTTAGGATAATTTTGAGTTAAGATAGTTTCGAGTTCATGTAAATTCAATTTTGCTTTCTAGACTTTTTGAATTTCGAGTTCAAATCAAAATTGACAATTTTATTGATCTAATTATGTTGTCAGTCTTCATACTTGTAAAACTTTTGAAATTTAATCTGTCTACTTCGAATTCTAAGAATTTAGTCCTTTTTCTTGTCTGATTTAAAATTAAAGTCTATTTATAACATTATTAATTAGCTTCAATTAGATTTGGACATGTGTTATAAATTGGATTTTTAAAAAAACGAAACTTTGAATTTTAAAATAAAATAACATTATTAATTTCAGAGATTAAATTTCAAATGTAAAATAACATGCAGATTAGATGCATAATTAGACTAAAATGATTTAACATAGAACTTCTAATACTCATTATCATGAAAATGTATTTTTTTTTTATAAAATTGACTGTTTAAAATTTAAAACATATATATAAACAACTTTAATATGATAAAATTATTATGTTGTTTGACATGAGAATTAATATCGTACTGCACCTCGATTATATATAAAAATACCCTTATTATATTATTATTTAGCTTATAATTTATTAAATTATTATATTATATCATAACACCAAACATCAAACTTAGTCAAGTAGTTTATTAGAAGCATAGATAATGCTTATTTTATCAAAATTTGTCCTACCAACATAAGCAAAACCTATATGTCTTCTAATATAATGATATCACTATAAAATTTGGTTAATTAAAGTAATTATTTATTCATACTAATAAAAACCAAGGTAATTAGTAGTAACTAAACTAACAGGGTGTGGTTTTTAACCATCCACCCTTCCCTTGATATTGAGAACCTATTCCAAAGCCAATAATACCACACCATTAACAAATCAATATGAAGCTCTAAACCCCAACTATAACACTCACACTTGAACATAAAAACTTGGGTCACTGCCTTTACACTCTAGTAGTTCCTACTCTATTATTAAAAAAAAAAAAACCTACCATATATATAAAATAAACTCATCATATCAGGAATTCAGGAGGCCCCTGTATGTCATTACTTTCTTCGGATGCTTGCTAATCGTCCCATCAGTTCCCTACGGCTGCAGCTGCAGCAGCAGCAGCATCACTTCGGAACTGTTCTACAAGGGGAGGTAGCAGAAGTGCAAGCCTTGTTTTGTATCTCACGATTCGTTTCAAACGTTCTTGTCGTAACCTATGACAAAAACAACAATCATTGGTCGTATACACAGTCATCTTAGGCGTTCTGTGTTGAAATTCGAAAAGATACTATTTGAGGATAAATGAGAAACAAAGTGAAAAACATTGGAAAAAATGAATTAAAAGATTAATGTTTCAATTTCTCAGACACCAGAATAAAATGACTACAGCAGCTAAATTTCATGAGAAATTCACCAAATTGCAAATAATGAATTAAAAGAAACTTACCTTGATCTAACCTTTTTAGCCCGATTAATATGCCTTTTCAACAGATCTTCTGTTGACAAATACTCAACTGATTGCTCGTCCTAAAATCAGGAAACAGGAATCAGCTCAGTCTAAGAAAGGAAAAAAAACAAATATGAAATTGCTTATTCTGGTTTTAAGAACTACTGCAAGAATGCCAACGAACATGCAACTGCCCTTATTATCAGAAATAAGCAGATGACCCAGGAGCTAATCAAGGATTAACGGTAACAGCAACACTAAGTGCATATGATTATGATATGCAACCAGCCAGATAAATTTGGATATAGACCAAAAGACAAACAAAAACTAAAATAAGAAGAGAACAGTATCCCAAACATCTTAGATGTAAAAAGCTCATCTCGTGTAAGAAAAATACTCGGGAGGGAGGGGGGAGAGAGGGGGAGAGAGAGAGAGAGAGGAGGCTGCAGTTTATAAACATCATACACTAGTGGCAGTGTGACGCTAATTTTTTTATAAGAGTCGAGAAAACTGTGATGTTGACATGAGAGATTGATTCAATCTAATGAATATTTTGCGTACATCCTTAGAAGATTCTCACATAGATAAGAAAATTTAACCCGGACCCAAGAAGCTAGATAACTTTATAATCTTCACAATTCATTTTAATTATTAATTATATGGGCTGACGCTCATGTCTAGGATGTTAACCGTGACCACAAATTGAGTTATTACACGATACAGTCATGCTGGAGTCGTGTAATGCAAGCAGTGAATTGGAAATTTAGCAGTTTTGCATAAAGACAGCTGTTCTTAAATGCATTCCAGCTCATATACCTGCATGAGCATTTGGCATTCCTATACTTTTCAGCTGAATGCTCTTAGACTAGTTATCATTGCACCAGGTACTATTAGAATCTCTCTCTCACACACATACATACACAACTCTTAAACTCTTCCTCAAATCATTTCATGACTTGCATTTTTGTATAGAGGCAGCTGTTGAAATGTGACCCTAACTCCTATATTTGTCATGCACACCCACCTTACAACTTCACAAATCTTACTTGCATCATTTTATGACTTGCATTAATTATTGTTTTGTGACTATGGCTAAAAAGATTAATAATAACTTGAGAAACATATGAAAAGTGAAAGAAAAAAAAAAGTTGCCATTATAACAAAACCATCAAAGGGAACTAACCTCCTTTTTATCCTCCTCTACTTGTTCTTCTCTATCTTCTGCTTCCTTTGGCAAACTACCCGTAACCGGTATAGGTAAAGGTTGTGGAAGAGACTTGAAAATATCTCCATATTGGGGCTGCCATATAATTAACATTACTAGGCGCAATAGAATGAATGAAACCAAGAAGCAACTAGGTCTGACAATGGAACTCCCTACTCAGCCACATAAAAGGGGGGGGGGGGGAATTGCATACAATTGAATCTTATTTTCATTGTTGGGTTCATGAGAATTCAATTGTCCCAGTACTTAAAAGTTGAACCATCACTACATAAATACCAGTAAAAAAAATAAACCACTACTACATGCCTAAAACTTGCTCAGTTGACATGCTTATTAAAGATAAATGTGTTCTTGCAGGAAATTACTGTTCTGGGCAAAGTGAGTCGTTCATATGCTCCATGGAAGGTAAACTTTAAATGAATTACCAGGAAAAAAAAAAGGGGGGACAAACCTGAGGTTCGTCTGGGAACCCATTTCTCAACCATGAACGGCAAAGAGAATAAATCGAAGCCCCGTCAGATATTCTGACCTGCAAGAAAAGGTGATCAAAGGCAATTAGCGTAGAAACATAGTGAAATGAAAATGCAATGACCGAACCAGAATATAAGGGCAATGCGATGTGAAAGCTTACCTTTCGGTCCCTAACATTGACAAGAGAATCATCTTTGGTTCTCTCCCTAGGCAAAGCAGAGTAAAGAAGTTAGAATTGGCTTTAAGGTTGAAACGAGATATGCAATTTATTCTTAAAGATGAGAGATACACTACCTAACACCTTTATATCCTTTAGTTTCAGCATGTGAAAATGGCGATGAAGCAACCTAAATAATATAAAAAAAAAAGTTGAATTTGGAATAAATAGCACATCAAGTGGAGAGTGAAATTTGAAAACCCAAAACGGTAAACGTCTGAAAAAAAGAGAAATAACGAACCTTGGGATGGAGAGAAGGGGGGAGGCCTTTAAGAGGAGGATGGAAGTGAGTAGGCTGGGGAAGTGGTGGCGGTGGAGGCGGCGGCCTGGGGTTGCCAAAGGGATGAGAATGAGAATGAGGATGAGGATGATAAGGAAGGATAGGGCGACAAGAGTGGTTTGTTGAAAGGAAACCCCTACCGGAGGACGCTACTGGGTACACCACCGCAGCTGTTGGCGGGCATTGCTGTTCGTGATATGATGTTGTAATCGGTGTTGCTTTAGCCGTTGTCGGTGGGCATGGCCCTCTCATAGTCATAGTCACTCCTACCCCTCCTGCTGCGACTACCACCGCCGTAGCCGCCGCGTTCGCTCCGCTGCTTGATCCCCGAATTGCGGTCGTCGGACTCGAACTTGTGTTTGACATCTTCTTCAACCTTACGCGCCCTAAAATTTTCAATTCGAAAACCTATAATTTAGAAGCGGGTGTTATTAAATTCTAGTACCTGTTTTTGTTTTGTTGATAAATTAATATTTAGTCCTTGAATTTAATTTTTTTCCATCTTTGTCCCTAAACTTTTTTGTCGACATTATTTTCAAAACTTAGTAGTTTTTTTCTCAATTTGATCCTTAAACTTAGTTTTCTTAATGACGAAAATCTTCAATGATGATGTGGTATAATATCATAGTGACACCTCATCATATTTTGATCAAAATTAAAAAAAATTGTCAAATTCCAAAATCAATATATACAAAAAAAAAAATTAGAATCCAAGCTTATCTCTTTTTCTTGTATTTAATAAATATTAATATTGTTTCTCGGCTTTTATTTTGAAATTAAAAATAGAAGGATTACATCACATGAAAAATTATTATTCATATTCAGAAATGAAGTTAGAAATCTCATTTTAGAGGAACAGCATATATATAATAGGAGTGAAGTTAAAATTACGACAATATCAAAATATATGTCAATTATATATAATGATTTAAATAAAAAATATTTGTCTAATTTGTTTTTTAATTTGAATATTTTTTAATTTAAAAATACTTTATTTGATTTAAAAAATATATATGTCAATTTAAAGATTGAGCTAAGCAACAAAAAGTTTTGCTATTTGATATAAAAACTTATAATATTTTTTAAATTTTTAAATATTATAAATTATGTTTGTGATTACTAATTTAGGATATTCTATAATTATTAAAGTTTCAATTTCTAAAAAAATATAATATAATTAATTATTGAAATTTTCATTTTCGAACAAATTAAAATTTTCAGCTTTCAAAAAATTGCTTTTAGAAACTATGCTAAACACACCTAACTCTGGTACCATAACTAACTAACAGAAGTTATAAGCAACTACTTAACAGATTATTTGACCAGCTAACAGCTAACAACCACTAATAGTCTAATAAGTAGGGGTGTTTAAACTTCGGTTAAAATCGAATTAACTGATTGAACTGATCTAATTCGGTTAATTGGTCGGTGGTTGAACTTAGTTCGGTCGGAGGATGGTTAATGATTTTTTGGAATTTCAATTATTAGTTAATTCGGTTCGAAGTCGGGTAATTAACTGAATTAATTGAAATTATGTAGTGCTTTTAATTATGTAGTATTTCAAGACTTGAAATTTCGGTTAATTCGGTTAACTTTCAAGATAGATGAGCATTATCAATGTATTTTTTTTATATGTTTTATACTTGTTTTAACCAAAAAAACAATAACATCTAAATTTCGGTTATTCAGTTAACTGACTGAATTAACCGAAAATTTTCGATTTTTTTTTGAAAAAAAGATTGATTTGATTAACGGTTAAAGGATTATACAATTCGATTAATGCTAGTTTGGTTCAGCTAATAACCGAACCAATCGTTTGAACACCCCTATTAATAAGACTAAATTAAATTTTTTGGAGTTGTTAAATGTAATTTTACATTCATAAGTGGTGATATAAAGATAATTTAAAAATGTAGGGAGGGCAAATGAAAATTTACCAATTTATTCAAATATATATAGCATGGCTTTCGAAATGTTCAAGAAATAGAAGGGTGCCACTAGCTACGTCCCTACTTCTCAAATTTAAGAATATTCTAATTAAATTCTCAGAGTATAGTATCGTATTAAATAAAATTTTTTGTCGCGTTAGTCATTAGTTTGGATGTCAAATGTCAACTCAAGTAGGGGTGAGCAAAATTCGATTCGATTTAAAAAATTTGATAAATAATTAAAATTTTGAATTAAATAGGGGTGAGCAAAATCATTATATTGTTTATGTAATTAAATAATATTGTAATTCAGTAACTAGCTAAATAATTAGTCTATGTAAATACAACATTAAGTATAAATAATAGGATTCGTTAACTCGACTCGACTTGACTCGAATTTTTTTTACTCGATTCGATTCAATTTGAAAAAAATTTCAAATTGAGTTTGATTGCTAAAATAAGATTCGTCAACTCGACTAACTCAAAAATTTTTTACTCGATTCGACTCGACTCAATTGAATACTCACCCTTAAACTCAAGTTTAACGCAGAGCATATGAAAAGCACATAAACCAATTTGTAAAATCATATTTAACATATAAAAAAAAGTAATAATCTTCAACATTCAATATTTCATTATGTCATATTTAAACTATCAATGTGATAAATGCGTACGTATTTAAAAATTTGCTACACATACTTTAAACATACTCTACATCAAATTCCAACCACATTTACAGCATATTTGTTTGGGTTGAATGGCTATTCCATTCAGGCCCAATTTTGATTTCCACAGTCAAACTCTCCAAAACAAATGTTTGGTTGGGCTTAATTCAATTATGGGAAAGGTTGTTTAACTTGTCTATTATTGCTGAACACGAAATAGCCATTCCTTAGTCTCTGTTCAGAATCTCAACTCAATATATTTGACGATAGAGGAATCCATCCATGCCCTCATTTTTCACGAGCTTCTTCCCTAACTAATCTTGTGTAAGTGTCACAGACTTAGAGTTTTCCCATGTGATCCGTGCGGCCTTAGACAGTTTTTTTGCTAAAAAACACCTAAGTCCGTGACAGTTGGTATCCGAGCTAGTGTTTGTAGGCACCGCTGAAAAATGTCAAAAGAAGTTGCTGAGAATGTTGAGGGAATGGAGACCCGTGGGAGGGCTAGGAAAGCTAGTCGTTCGAGGGACATACTGTCAGCTTTAAAAGATCGAGTCGTCACTCTCGAGGAATCTGTGGGAGATATCAATGAGAGGATTGATGACATCGATGATAGACTCCATGATGGGTTGCAGTTAGGGGTGTGCATAATTCGGGTAAAACCGAAAAAATTCGGTTAACCGACCGAATTCGGTTAATCGGTCGGTTAACCGAATTTTTTCGGTCGGGGGTCGGTTAATTTTTTTATGATTTTTCGGTTAACGGTTAATTCGGTTCGAAACCGGTCGGTTAACCGAAAAAATTAATAAATAAAATTATCCAACCCAACCCAAACTCAATTACCCAACCCAATAAAACTAAAACTAAAGTTTACCCAATTACCCAATCCAATAAAACTAAAACTAAATGACAACCCAATTTACTAAAGTCTAAAACCCAATTTACTTTAATAATTTATAAATTTTTTAAATTTTAAAAATAAAAAATAAAAAAAATTCGGGTATTTTTCGGTAATTCGGTTAATTCGGTTAATTCGGGTAATTCGGGTAATTTTTAACCAAAAATAAAAAATACATAATTTTCGGTTAATTCGGTTAACCGACCTTATTAACCGAAAAAATTTCGGTTCGGTTAAATTTTTTTAAAAAAAAATCGGTTCGGTTAACGGTTAAAATTTTTAGAAGGTCGGTTAATTCGGTTATAGTAATTTCGGGTCGGTTAACCGGTCGGTTAACCGAATGAACACCCCTAGTTGCAGTCCATGTAGGAGTAGCTCAAAGAGTATGTGTTGGATAGTGTTGAAAAGCTGAATGGCAAAATGATGCCATAGAGGCTATGATAACAGCCTTGAAAGAGGAGATTGCGGAGCTCAAGGGTGAACTCACAATCTATAAGGCTGTCTTGGGCAATGGAGGGATAGCTGCTATCGCACCCAAGCCCAAGGAGTTCAAGGGGACAAGGTCTGCAAAAGATGTGGACAACTTCCTGTGGGGAATCGAGCAATACTTCAGTGCCAAAGGCATCACGGAGGATGCCACTAAGGTAACTACTACTGTTATGTATCTCACTGACGATGCTTTGTTGTGGCGGCGTCGTAGGTCCACTGATGTGAGACGTGGTGAGACTGAAATTGGAACTTGAGAGGAGTTTCGATATGAGTTTAAAGCACAATTTTACCCAGAGTATGCCGAGGATGAGGCTCGAGCAAAGTTGCATCAGCTTGCACAACAAGGCACAGTAAGGGAGTATGTGCAGGAATTTAGCAAACTCATGCTTCAAATCTCAGATATGGGTGAGAAAGAGGCGTTATTTCCTTCATGGATGGGTTGAAACTGTGGGCGAAATAATAGTTGCAACGCCGAAGAGTCTAATAGCTTACCAAGGCGATGTGTGTGGCCGAATCACTTGCTGAATTTGGAGGGAAGAAAGATAATGCCAGTGCTTCTAAGCTCAGATTCAATCAAAAGGGTAATAGCGGGGGAGACAAAGAAAAACCCACTAGGAATAGCAACGGTAAGAAACCTTAGGGCAAGAGGAAAAGTGGGCCTATAAGTTGCTTTCACTGTGATAGTCCATATATGATTAGGGACTGTCCACAGAAGGTCACACTCACGGCTATAGAAGCAAAGGTGGAGTCAGATGTGGAGGATAACAATCTTGGTTCGATTCTTGGGGGTGTCGAAAATAGAACGAGTCATGGGCTGATGTTTGTAGACATCATTGTGGCTGACAGAAAATTGAATGCGCGGGTCGACACTGGTGCGTCTAATTTGTTCATGTGCGAAAGGCAGCTCGAAAACTTGGGCTCAATAAAAAGAATAAGTTAGGTCAGATCAAAACAGTGAACTCAGAAAGTGTCACAATCAAGGGTGTTGCTAAGGGAGTGGATCTTCAACTGGGTGATTGGGCTGGCAAGTTATCCATTAAGGTAATACCATGACTATGATTGTATGGTTGGATTAAGTTTTCTTGATCAGATTAATGCGCTTATTGCCCCTTCAAGTAATTACATGGTGATTTCGGGTTCGAACCATCCATCATGGTGAGAATGACAAGGAAAAGAAGCTTGGAGGGAAAAACACTGTCAGCAATTCAATTTGCTAAAGGAGTGCGCAGGAATAAAGTCTCTTATGTAGCCACCTTGAAGATTGAGGATACAGTTAAGTCCGTTAGTGAAATCCTGAAAGAAATGGGCCAATTGTTACAGTGCTTTTGGGACGTGATGCTTGCTCAGTTACCCAAAAGTTTACCATCAAAGAGGGAGGTGGACCACAAAATTAAGTTAGTATCCAACATGGTGCCGCCAGCAAGCCCCTATCGTATGTATCCGCCAGAGTTAGAAGAGCTGTGAAAACAATTGAATGAGCTTTTGATGCGGGATTCATTAGACCATCTAAATCCCCATACGGTGCGCTAGTGTTGTTTCAAAAGAAACATGATGGGTCCTTGAGAATGTGCATCGATTATCGGGCTCTAAACAATATCACTGTGAAGAACAGGTACCCTATTCCTCTTATTGCAGATTTGTTCGACCAACTTGGTAGTGCAAGATGGTTTACCAAGTTGGATTTGAGATCGAGGTACCATCAAGTTCGGATAACCGATGGGGATGAGCCAAAGATAGCTTGTGTGACACGATATAGTTCGTATGAGTTCCTTGTGATGCCCTTCGGACTTACGAATGCCCCAACTACATTCTGTACCCTAATGAATAAGGTACTTCAACCTTTTCTTGATCGTTTTGTGGTTGTTTACCTTGATGATATTGTGGTATATAGCAAGTCTCTCAAGAAGCACGTGGGACACTTGAGGGAGGTGTTCTAAACTTTGAGGGAAAATGAGTTATTCGTTAAAGAGGAGAAGTGCTCATTTACCAAACAGGATGTGTCATTCCTAGGCCACATTGTGGAAAAGGGTAAGATCCGAATAGATAGGAGCAAGGTTCGAGCCATTTCTGAGTGGGAGCCTCCAACCAAGGTGACGGAGTTGAGATCTTTCCTTGGGTTGGTAAATTACTATCGACGCTTTATTAAAGGCTACTCTAGAATTACCACACCCTTGACAGACATGTTGAAAAAATATAAGGTATGATATTAGAATCCAGAATGTGAGAAGGCCTTTGATCAATTGAAACAATAAATGATGAGGGAACCCGTGCTTGGCTTGCTAGATTTTTCGAAGCCTTATGAGGTACGTACGGATGCATCAGATTATGCTATCAGGGGAGTACTAATGCAATATGGACATTCAATTGCTTTCGAGAGTCGAAAGCTTAATGAGACGGAGCGAAGATATACGGTCCAAGAGAATGAGATGACTGCGGTGGCACATTGCTTGCGCACATGGAGACATTATGTATTGGGTTCCAGGTTCGTGGCCCTTACCGATAATATTGCCAACAATTATTTTTTAACGCATAAAAAATTGTCTCCCAAACAGGCTCGTTAGCAAGTTTTTCTAGCTGAGTTTGACTTCACAATGGAGTATAAGTCGAGGAGTGCCAACATTGTGGCTGATGCACTTAGCCAAAAGATAGAGTTTACAGTAATTAGCCAACCTTATGGTTCCTTATTAGAGCGTATTCGAGAAAAATTGTCCCATGGTCCCACAGCAAAAAATTTGACTGAGTTGGCCAATAAGGGAAAAACGAGAAGATTTTGGCTTGATAGAGAGCTGTTATATACCCATGGGCATCGCTTCTATGTGCCTCATTATGGGAAGCTACGTAAAGAAGTCATGAATGAGTGTCATGACTCGATATGGGCAGGCCACCCAGGGATGCACCGTACTTTGGCCCTTTTGGAGGAACCTTACTATTGGCCTCACATGGGTGATGATGTAGAAACTTATGTCAAAACTTGTCTAGTTTGCCAACAAGACAAGGTCGAGTTAAAGACCCCAGTCAATCTGCTTCAACCCTTGTCCATTCCGGAAAGACTATGGGAGAGTTTATCCATTGATTTTATTGTTGGTTTGCCTAAGTCTGATAGGTTTATGAGTATTCTTATTGTGGTGGACAGGTTTCGAAGTACGCGACGTTCATTCCAGCCACCAAGGAATGCCCTGCTGATGAGGTAGCTCGTTTATTCCTTAGAGATGTGGTGAAATATTGGGGAGTGCCAAAGTCTATTGTCAGCGATCGAGATGGGTGATTTACAGGTCGGTTCTGGACGGAGTTGTTCAAGTCAATGGGCTCAGATTTGAACTTTTCCACGAGTATGCATCCGCAAATCGATGGGAAAACTGAACAAGTAAATGCATTGTTGGAGACATATTTGCGACACTATGTGAGTGCCATACAAAGGGATTGGCCAAAGTTATTGGATGTGACTCAGTTCTCATATAACTTGCAGCTAAGTAGGGCAACGAACCAAAGTCTGTTTGAGATAGTGACGGGCCAACAGCCACTCACACCCAACGTTGTTGTGACCCGTTATACAGGACAAAATTCGGTAGCTTATCGATTTGCGAAGGATTGGAAAGAAAAGAACGACTTGGCTAGGGCTTGTTCACACAAGGAAAATAAGCGCAATAAGAAGTGGGTCGATCAGAACCGAAGAGATGTGCAATTTCAAGTGGGTGACTCAGTCATTACCAAATAACACTTGATTTTACGATATATGGCTTGCACAAAGGGCTAGTGCGAATGTATGATGGGCTGTTTAAAGTTGTGAAGAGAGTGAGCAAGGTGGCCTACAAGCTTGAGTTGCCTCCAAAACTTAAAGTCCACCTAGTGTTCCATGTAAGTATGCTTAAACCATTTCATGGGGAACAAGAATATCCGAATCGGGGTAAGTCTAAACGACCGCCAATGGGGGTAAATGTCTATTATGACCGTGACGTTGAAACCATTGAGGCAGATCGTATGATTAGACGAAAGTACCATCGACTGTGTCATGAATACTTTAGTTCGATGGAAGGAACTTCCTGACAGCGAAGCAAGTTAGGAACCTGCTGAGGCATTGTGGTAGTTTTAAAGAAAGATTGACCAGTTCCATTAGGAGGACGCGACGAGGGCATCGCTAGAACAAGTGGGGGAGAATGTCATGGGTTGCGCATGAGATCTCACAACCACGACGAACTCGTACGATCCATCGCATTCAAGGGAAGTCATTTGGCCAAATTGGACTGGTCTATTGCCTGGAGAAATTAAAAGCCCATCTCTGGAGCTTGGCAAATAAGGAAAGTGATATTCTAAATATATGCTTGGCAAATATGGAAGGTGATCTTCTGAGATATGTGATCCTAGATATTAAATGTAATCTTTAGAAGATACGATTATGTAATATTAGAGATTTGATATTTTGATAGCTTTTAATTGTAGCCATTGATGTATTTTGATTTAGACCGTTAATTTTGGAGAGCTTCAGCTATAAATAGAGGACTCTCTACTCATTGTACATTGTTCAGTTGTTAATAGAATTTTGAGAGTATTCACTCAAACTTTTCTCTTAAGTGTTCTTACTTTTATGTTGCTTTTGTTCATCTTTCAAGTTCGTTCTTACTTCGTTCTCCTGCTGTTCTTCGTGGTTACCTTAAAGGAAATTCTTTTGAATCCATAATTGTTGTTAGTTAGGTTGACTTAGGTGTTTTTGAGCAAAGAAACTGCCTAAGGCCGCACAGATCGCGTGGGAAAACTCTAAGTCCGTGACATAAGGACTTGGTTGATACAATATTAATACTTTTAATATTCAATTAGAATGTTTTGAAGTTTAAGGACTAATTTAAAACCTATGCTATAGTTTGAGAATGCTTAATGGTATTAACCCAAAATAAAAAGTAAAAATACCCGTCACATGTACGCAATGTTTTAAAATTTAATTGAAAATAAAGAACTTACAGAGTACGCTGAGAGACTAGGAGAGGGAGAATTTCGATTTGAAAAACTTGTAATCAAAGATCAAATTGTTTCGTTTCGAGATCAAATACAAAGTCTGGAAAACTTTTTTTTTTTTGTTAAATCAGTTTGGGTTCAGGTGCTCAAGACAGTGAAGGGTTTTAGTTTTGACTTTTGAGTTGAAAATTATCATCAATTCATCAACATCATGATTTTTGTGGATGGACTTCCCTTCTCTCTCAAGTCTTCTTCTTCATCATCTTCATCGTCCAAGTCTCAGGTATTTTCCTTTCAAATTACCCAAATTCAAATTTACAGAGATTTGTTCAAACGTATTGTGTGTGCGCGTGTGTGTGTTTTCATTTCTTCGTTTTCCTTGTTATTTGCTCTATTTAACACTTTCTGATAATCGATGATGGATTATGTCATATTGAATTCAACCCAACGTTTCTTTCATTTTGATGGGGTTTTTTTTTTTTTTGTGAACAGCCATCGGATTTATTAGTGGCATTGATGGAACACCAAGTTTTAGTGTCTGCCACACATTCTTTCAAGTCTATCCAGGAAAGGAAAGTCTCAGCATCCATGGATTCCAAGCTAATAACATCGTCTAACAGCTCTAGATATGTTTACTTATTCCAGAGGGAATACGCTACTGTAGATCCCTCACTTGTCCATGTATGTTTTTCTCTTTTACTTCCTTCCGAATTTCATTTCAAACTCCTTACTTTAATTATCTAATGTGAATAACTGAGATACAGACTTTCTTGCCTATGTTGCTCAGACTTTTTATTTTTCTTAAAGGATTATATCCAGCATATATGAAGATATGAACTCTAAAAATCCTCCAAATATATGGAAAATCTTAAAAAAAAAGTCTAATCATGCCCGAGTTCATGTGACATAAATTCCTGCTGCTTCATTGTTGAAGTCACATCTACTTTTATTTTATGAATATCTAATGTCTTAAATGAACATTTTCTATTCTCAACTCATTCCTACAGCTGCGTTTGAATCGAAACACATGTCTCACCGCTGATTTTAATATTACTTGTACATTACTCAACTTCACCGCTATAGCTATAGTAACTAATCTTACTGTCACTGCTGATTTTAACCTCACCAGTGAGCCAGAGGAAGCCTTAATCTATGCCTCATTCCAAGTTTTCTTGTTTCTAATTATTTTGCAATATGACATGTAGAAGACAAAAATTCCTAGGTTCTTAGCTCTCAATGTCGTGTTTGGCACAGATGTTAAGGTTCGGTTTTTAGGCAAATTTTTTTCTTGCAGCATTTGGGAGATTGATTATATTTCATGGTGAGTAGAAGCTTACAGACCTAAATGTCATGGGCTGGAAAGGGTATCAGTTTGCTTGTATGTTTTAGCTGAGACTTGAAAGTTGAAAGACTAATGCCAATCTCATGCATGTGTATTTTATTTCATTTGATTTTCTGAATACCTTGTGGGATGTTTAATCTTCTTTTAAGACTTGAAAGAGTATTTGGTTATTATTTTTCATTTTCTTACATGGCATGGGTCAATGCTCCCCTTCATCGAATACTCAGCCGAAGATAACCTTTTCATCATCTTTTTGTAGACTTTGTCTCGAATGGTGCTTACTCATTGTCTATTTATATGCCTTCTTCATGTGTTTTGCCTCTTTAGGTGTGGAGTTTCTGTTGTTTTTTGAACATCTTTTTTACCATAAATATTCTGCCTTGTTTCATCCCCGTCTCTTTTTCTCGATTCAATAGCTCTATTGATTGCCTTCACCTTATTTCATTTCTTGCATGGAAAGTATGTCGGCACTGATGAAGCCACAACCTGCGTAGGTGTTGTCATTCGGAACCGAAAGAACGGGATGTAAGAATTTGCAGTAGAGATTCAGAATTGCTTGATGGCTTTTTTCTTTACCAGATATGTAATTCTCATTTCGTGTTTTTCATTCAGGACATCCGTTTCCCACATGGATTCTCCAAAAATTGTAGATATTGGCTTCTCCCAGATGTTGGCACTAGTTGTTGATCACAATTTAGATGCTGATTTGGATGTAATCTTAATTATATTCCCCTTTTTTGATTCATTGGTGATTTATCATAATTGAAACATGATACTGGTTCTCAAATTAAAGCTTGTGAATTTTAAAATGCAGGTGCATTTAGTCGGTGCTTTCGAAGATGTTTCACCTAATGTATGGTCCTTGATCTTCTCATTTGTTGTTGATTTTAACAGAGTTGTAGTTACCTGCTCGGAAAAAGAATGATTAAGTTGAATCTTTTGACCTGTTATACAGCATGCTAGCGGCCGAAGTATATCACAGGGGAAACGAGATGGTTATTCCATTCCTTTATGCAGAAAAATAGTGGAAACCATGCAGAAGAGGCCGGAAAAATTTCATGTAAAGACTCTCTGTGTTCTTCGACATAACACCAAATACGATTCTCAAGGAAATGCGCTTCCCATTTTCAATGGACTCCTGGTAAGTTCAAGCTTTCACAATTCCTTTATCTGAAATGGAAAATGGAAGTTAAGGGCTTAGTGAAGCATTCTATCCCATTTTTAGTGGTTCGTGACAAAAGAAATTTGTTTAAATTCGCAATGACAAAAACAGAAAAACAAAAGAGGATGGTTCTTAAAGTCTGATGGCTAGATGCTGTATTTCAGATTACGAGTTTATGTCACTTTTGCTGTTTGAAACTTTTTTATAAATACAAGGGTTAAATCACTTTTTGAGGCTTGAACTTGGTAACTATTCCCACGTTAAGGCTTGAACTATTTTTTGTTCAAGTTAAGCCTTAAACTTGAAAATTGTTCTCATATTGCAGCTTCAACTTTTTTTAAAATCTAAGTTAGTCCTTGATACTTCTTTGAAAAACTTAAAGTTCAGGCCTCAACGTTAGAACAATTACAAAGTTCAAGTCCCAATATGAGAACAAGTGCCAAGTTTAGGAACTAACTTGGACAAAGAAAAATTTAAGCCCCAATATGAGAACAATTATCAAATTTAGTGCTTAACTTGGACTAGGGCTGAGCAAATAAACCGATAAAACCAAAAAATGATCCGAACCGATTTGTAATGTTTGGTTGGGTTTCGGGTTGATATTATCCCCCAAACTGTACAATAGGTTCAGATTCAGTTTTTCCACATAAAACCCATTTTATCTAAATAAAAACAAATGAAAAAAAAATGTATAAAGCAATACTTCTAATAGAATAATAAATTCATCATTTTAATGTATATATGGACTAATTTATTTAACCCGATTATTATTTTTATTAAAATTAGATATGATCATAAAAAAGTTAAAGTTATGTAAATATTTTACAAAAAGATTATGAAAGTGTAGTTTTTATCGGAGTAAGTGAATATTTCTTAAATATAATAATCATAATTGTATGCATAATTTTAATTTTAGAAAAATAGTTTATTAAACTTTATAATATTTTATTTATAAAAGAAATAATTATTCATAAGTTGTCTTTTGTATATATATTTGATAGTTATAAATTTAATTAATTATATGACATATTGTAATGAGTCAATTATAACTAATCAAAGCTAGCAACTAATTAAATTAATTAAAAGAAATGACAGAATAAAACATTAGTTATATAAATGATTTATGTATTAGCTTTCCTTTTAACAACTTTAAATGATTTATCAATATAATAGCTTAACTTAAAATGATTTTTTAAATAGTCTTATGATGATTATGATATTAATTTAATTATTTAACTCACTTTATAAATGTAAAAATGAATTTAGAGCAGGTATTGTATTAGATTTTTTGAGCCTAAAACAAAGTGATATATATTTTTTTACAAAGTCCAAATATTCTAAAAATTGCCGAACCAAATCGAACCGAACTGCAATTATCAGTTTTGGTTATTTCGGTTTTTATTCCAAATGGTTTTGGTTTCGGTTTCAAAGGTTAAAAACTGAATGGAGCAATTCGGTTCAATTTTTGTCCAGAAACCGAATCCTGTAAAAAAAAAGTTCAATCCTCAATGCAAGAATAGCTGCAAACTTCAAGCTCCAATAGTTGTTTTCCTTTACATGTTTTCAGGTGGAAACTTCTTCAGGAACCCTCATCCCTGCCAGCTTTGATAAAACTTCACGATGCCCGGATGAAATTGTTCGGAGGCTTCGAGTCTCTTCTTCGCATGAAGACCCCAGTTGGCAGGGAAAATTACTGGATACTTATGACACTAAAACTGATAGATTCATCATTGCTCCTTGCAGTTGGTATAATGTTATTTAACAACTTATTGTTTCTTCTACTCATTATTATCAATTGTACAAATCATGTTTTTTTACATTATTAGCTAATCTTTTTCCTGTAAAAATAAATAAATATGCTTTTATGCTGAATGAGTCTTAGCTCGATTAGCATGAGTATTGTTACCAATGCAGGAATATGTGGGTTTGAGTGCGCTGAAGCATATTATCTTCCTATTTATGAATTGGAGAAGGGCTATGGATAGTTCTAGGCATTGTGTTAGAAAAAGCAAATATGATCAGAAGTTATAGTTCAAAAAATAAATATGCTTTTATGAACTCGGATTTGTTAATTTTATTTTTGTTTTTGTTGTTGACATAGGACCAAACACCTCGTACAAATTGTTTTGTCACTTCAAAGCCTTTCTGATTCAGAAATACTTGCTTCATGCTCTACTTCACCTCTTGCTGAGGGTCCAGAGTTTGTGGATAATGAGAGAAGGTCAGCACATCTCAAAAGGCTAAGTTCATGTTTATGGTTCTTCACATTCACGCACACACCCGCATGCATACATACATACATATAATCATATTGTTATACATTTGCACTTGCCTTGGTTAGTATCTAAATTTGACTGTAGGATGTTAAGCAATTAAGAGGTTAAGCTAGCACTCATCTAGTTCAGAATTAAGTGATTTTGCATTTTGGGTTCCAAGTGACTTGGAACAATTTATGACAATCTCTCAATAATAAGAAAAAATTGGTTAAATACCACTATTAGTCCCTGTATTTTTTTCAAAAGTTATGGATTTAACCCATGTACTTTAATTTGATCATTTTTAGTTCCTGCACTTTTAAAATTTAAAATTTTAGTCCTCACCAAACGATAATTGTTAAATTCATTAAGTTATGCTATTTCCAAAATTTGGTGTGAGTAACATATTATCACGTGTAATGTCATATCAATTATGATTTCTACATATTACTCACTAAAAATTCAATTTAATCTACATATTATCATATGTAAAGTACAGGGATTAAAAATTTTCAATTGAGAAGTACAGGGATTAAATCTACATCTTTTGCAAAGTACAAGAACTGATAGCAAAGTTTAACAAAAAAAAGGTAAAAAAGGGTGCTCCAAAATTAAAGTGAAAAAAGAAAAGAAAAGAATGTACAGATAGGATAGTAGTGTCATTAGGAGGATAGAAAGCATTTGCAAACACTAGAACATATAAAGGGTCTCTAAGTGATATTGCACTTGTATGTTAGCTTGATAATTAACTAGAAATGTGGTGCATTGAATTTTTTGGCTCTCCAATTTTATAAAAAAAGTCATCTTGGTCCTTTTATTTTTTGACTTTTTTTAACTCTTAAACTTGTATTTTTTGGTCAAATTACCTAAAAATAGGTAGAAAAATTAGCATTTGTTAACTTTATTAACATGGTATACACATAGATTGTCACGTAGATAACATGCCAGCATTTAATTAATTTTTTAAATTTTAAAAATATTTTTTATAGTTTCTATACTTAACTAATGTTAATTTTTTCATCCAGGCTGATTTGGTAAAAAAATAGAAATTTAAGAATTAAAAAAGACTTAAAAAATAAATAGAGAGTTAAAATAATTTTTTTTATAAAGTTGGAGGTCCAAAAAAGTGATTATGCCTGAAAATTTGGTTGCGGCATGGATGGTTTGGCTTGCGTACTGTGTTTTACATTCAAGTCAATGAGTTTATTCTAAGCGAGATACTTGATCTCCGTTAAAGGTTGTGGAACTATCTAATTAAGAATCCAGACTGGAGAACGACTTTTCCGATGAGGCAACCACGAGTGTTTGAGAGGACAGGTGACGGCTGCTGGAAAAGAGCTGGCTTTTCATCACAAGGACAAGGAACATAATCAACTCCATTAAAGAGCTTACAAGTTATGCAGTAAGCTTTCTGTTCAATGTTGTATGCATCATTGGGTTAAATACAGGCCACATTTTCCATGAACATGTGGAAAGATACCCAGATTGCTGGGTTTCTCTCTCTCTCTCTCTCTTTTTTTTTTTGCTTTGATGATAAACCCTGTATTGGTAAGGTAAGTAGCTAATTGGAAGCAGTAGCTAATTGAACTATAAATTGTGAAAATAAATGCTGGTGTCATGTTTGTTGGTGGTGCAGGCATTTTGAACATTTTCACCCTAAGGATGTGTTTGGAAAGGGTGGAAAAATGCAGGGATGGAAAGAAAATGAAAAAGTGAAATGGAAATCATTTTGAGTACGATAGATAGAAAAGAAAAGTGAATGAGTGAGTGAGGGGAAAGAAAATAAAAATATATTATCAATTTTTGTTCTTCTAAGTAAAAGGTTTTATTTATGGTTCCACTCTTAAATTATATATATTGGCTAAATTAGCCATATATGTCAAAAGAAAATTGTTAATTGGCTAAATAGGTCGGTTTTTTGAAATTTGAACAGAGTGTTGAAAGTTCGTCCAGCTGAGTGAACTTTTTGCTAACATGTTAGGAAAAGCGCGTCTAACTAAAAGTATTTTTTGAAAATTTCAAAGAAAAATCGTCCAACTGGATGTGCTTTCTTTTACATGTCAGCAAAAAGCTCGTCATGCTAGACGAGTTTTCTTGCCAATTGTGCAAAAATCGTGCTTTCACACATTCTCTTCAATTTTATTCAATTTTTTTAATCCAATTTTGTATGCAAACTATTTTTCTATCCATGGATTTAGTATAATTTTCAAATAAGATTAAATCTTAATAAAGTTAAAATTTATTGTTTACTATTTAATAGAGTTAATATTTTCAAAACTTTTATGATTTGAAATTTTTTTATTTAAAATTAAATTACAAATGAAAATATAAATAATTTTTAATATAAAATATTTATTTTATTTAATTTTAGCTCTATTTAATTTTTAAAAAATATACAAGTTAAATTGGTCAAATTGATAGTATAAAAATTAATTTGATTCAATTTCTTTATTAGAATTACATTTCAAGGTATTTTCACTCATCATCGTAACATAACAGTTGTGTATAAGATTAGAGCGGTTATTTAGTATATTGGTATTGAAATTTTTCAATTTTATAAGCGAGTTTGAGATTTTATCGCATATATTGTTTTTTTTTTAAATTTTTTTAAATATAACTTATAGACACGTGATAAAATTTTAATTTTATTTGTGAAATTAAAAATTTCCACCGTCAATATATTAAATAATCGAGTATAAAATTTTACAAATAAACAAAAGAGAGTATAAGTCAAGGGTTACCCATACTTACCCGGAGACAATGAAAGTATTATTTTCTTATTGTTCAAGTAACTCGAGTCTATATATAGAGCATATATACTTTTTATTAATACATGGATTTAGAAAATAATAAAAATTAATTAATAAACTTAAAAATTTTAACTAGTTTACAAAATATAAGTAGATTAAATGAAATTTAAAGCTGATTTTTTTTAGCCAAACAAAAATTTTTAAATAAAAATCATATTATATTTAAAGGGTTAATTGAACTAGAGTCATCCATTAATCAATCCTCAACTCATTTAAACAATTATCATATATATATATATAACAATAAATATTACTATAGGGATATTTTAATAATTTTAAATTATGTAAAATTTTAAAAAAATTAACTACATGATATGATTCGAACCAAAACACCAAATTATGATATTTTGAACATGATTATTTAAATTAAAATCTCATTTATTTTTAACATTATTTTTTTAAATATATTTGTTACATAGTTTTTTCACTTAAATGGGGAATGATGAGTGAGCCCTAATCGAGTTTATATAATACTGATAATATAAAGGTTAAATTATGCCATTAGTCCTTACATTTTGAAAAATTTGTGAATTTAGTTTTTATATTTTAATTTAATCAAGTTTAGTCTTTGTACAGTTAGAATTGATCAATTTTAGTCCAAGCCCAAATAGTAATGCTTAAATCTGTTAGGCTAAGTTTAATTGCTAGTCATGTACTATGCGTATAATTGTAAACTTAGTCTATATTCTCTAATCGGATCATTTTAAACCCCTATACTTTTTGAATTTGGAATTTCAATATTGACGCAAACATGGGCGTAGCTATGAGGGCTGGCAGGGGCCCCAACCCCTCTAAATGGAAATAATTTTCATTTTGGCCCTCCTAAAAATAATAAAAATTAGATTTAATCATTTAAAATTTATAAATATATAGGCTATTAAAATGGTAAAATTACATTTTTATTATTGTAAAAGTTACAATTTGATTTTGGTCCCCCTAAAAAAATTTTTTGGCTTCGCCCCTAGACGCAAATGATAGTCGTTAATCCATTAACTGAATTTTCAATGAGTAATATGTGAAAACAATAAACTGACATGGTGTTTACACATATGATAATATGTTCATAGCATCAGATTTTGGAAATAGCAAACTGAACATAATGAATTTAACTATTATCATTTGATGATAACTGAAATTTAAAATTCAAGAAGTACAAGGATTAAAAATGATCAAATTAAAGTACAAGGACTAAACCCACACCTTCCGTAAAGTACAAGGACTAACAGCAGAATTTAACCCAATACAAAATAGGTCCGGTTCCGGACGGTCAAAAATTCAGTGGCAACACCGTAAATATTGATGAAAGCCAAGTCCGTTTTCCGTAATAAATAACATTTTTGTAGAAAATCTTTAAATTGGCGCTTAATCTCCTCATGTTCCCGCGCTCACATTTTCCCTCCCTGTTTTTAGCCATTAACACAGTTCTGAGTTTTAAACTGTTTTTAAGTGCCGACCCGAAAGTTTCTTCCTTTTCGATTGTCTCTCTCTCTCTCTCTCTCTCTCTCTCTCTCTCTCTCTCTCTTCTCAAACACACTCTAATCTCTGAACGAACAGAATAGTTACTCAAAGAGGAAAAAAAATCGAAATATGTTTTATTCCCATACGTTTTTGTCTCGTAAGGCGCCGCTTGGTACTGTGTGGACCGCCGCTCATCTCCAGCACCGCCTCAAGAAGTCTCATTACGCCTCCATCGATATCCTCTCCACCGTCGGTCCGTCTTCCTCAAGAACCCTAAATTCCACCTTTTTTTTTTGCTAATGCTAATGCTAAGAGCCAGGGTTTGGCCCAATTTCTTTCTTTTTTTTATTCATTGCTACCTATTAGTTCTTATTTTTCATTAACATTTTTTAAGAGATTATAAAAGACATTGGATCAATAAAAGTCCATTTGTATCTCTTTTTGCTTTGCAAATTTGAATAGTTCAACCTTTAATGAAAATCTCTAAGCTTTGCTTGGAACTGAATTGAGAAAAAAATTGCCTTTTAGCATCCATATGCGTGTTAATATCCCTTGCCATTGCTATTATTAAATGCTATCAAGTTTGGGTTTGGCCCCATTTTTGCTTTGCGGTTTTGAATGGTTCAACCATTGATGAAAAGTTACAAGCTTTGCTTTGAACTGAACTGAAAAAAAAACCCTTTAGCTTTTATTTTCTTTAATCATTATACATGTTAATCTGCTGTGCTTGCTAATGCCAAGTGCTATCACATTTGGGTTTGGCCCCATTCTTTAAAAACAAAGCCTTAGTGTGTTGTATATTTCGTTTTGCAATTGAGTATTTCAACCATTAACGACAATTTATAAGTTTGCTTGGTACTGAATTGAGAAATGAAATCACTTTAGCATCTATTTTCTTTAATCATCATGCGTGTTAATCTGCATGTGATTGTGATATGTGGATCTTTCCCCTACTATGTGCGAATGTCATATGTGAGTTTTGTCTAGTTTTTTTTGGATTGGTTCAGCTTTTGTATGATTTTTCATTTGCTGTGCATTGTATTAGTTTGACTCTACGATGTGGACATATATTTGTATTTGTAATTATATTTTGTATTAATGAAACTTTGAAAAAAATGCCGTTTAATAACCCGGTTTTCCTCTAAATGCAGATCACATTATGTTCCCTGAAGTTCCCATTGCATTAAGAATGTCAGCCCACTTGCTTTTAGGCATTTCTCGTATATACTCTAAGAAAGTTGATTATCTTTTTCATGATTGCAATATCATCCTTATTGGTTTAAGCAAGGTGTTTGCTACAACACAAGTTAATTTGCCTGAGGATGCAAGACAAGCACCAGTTCAAGCAATCACTTTGCCAGAAACTTTGGATTTGGATGCCATGGATTTGGATGTTGATGTGTATATTGAAGAGTAAGACTTTTTGGATTAATTAAAAAAATATATGTTTTTTGTGTGATATCTAGATATCAAGTAATGTGATGATATGTGCAACTTTTTTTTTTCATTTTCAGTGCTTCAGATAATCATCTCAAGAGTCCTGAAGATATAACACTGACAGATCAAATTCTTGTTGAGAGGGATGCTTATGTTGCTATAACTTTTGATGATGTAAGTCCTTTTTGTTTCCTTTAGCAAATTGAAGTTTAGGGTTCATTTATCAATTGTTTTAAACTGCTGGGATTACATTTTTACTATTAAAAACATATATTCTGCAGGATATCATGATGGATGATGCATTACCTCAGATGAATGAGTAGGCCCCATAATTTCATCAATATTCTTAAAGGTCAATCCTTGTTTCACATTTATGATTTGTTTTTTATTTTTCACAATTATAGCGGCCCTCATGAACCTCCAGAGAGTGGCCATGAAGGTTTTGAAGATCCTGGTCCAGACAATCAAGAACAAGTGCCTAGTGTTCAGAATGCAGGTCCAAGTAATCAAACACAAGTACTTGAGTCTGTTAGCAATGAAGGTTCTCAAGATCTTCTGGAAATCGAAATGATGCGTGATGCTTCTCATGATTTTTCCACCCAAAAGCTCCCCTCAATGTGTCCGGATGACAAAAACATAGACGCTTTGGAGCAAGCCTTGGACGAGAAGGAAATATGTTCTCCTAGTTTGAACTTATTAGCTTCTGGAGAGCTGTCTATGCCTTTTCAGCAGCACTCAAACCCACCTACTTCTGCTTCGAACGGGCCTCCGGAGGCTTTTGGTGGGTGAACTGTGTGAAATGATGCCTAAAACTATTGTCTTTTTCAATTTTAAGTAAAATGGAACTGAACTGATTGTAGTTTTTATTTTGTCTCAGTGCATGAATCACCTGAACTGGTCATTCCACCATCTCCACCACCTCCACAGCCAAGGCAGAGACGAAAAACACGGCAGAAGTTTGACGAGAAATTGGTGTTACCAAATAGGTATTAGCTCGTTTGTTATTTATATAGTCTTTCTCTCCTTTTGTCCTTTTTTGTTACTGATTATTGATATGTATGTATGCAAAGATTCATGAAGAGGGCACTTGAAGATTGTAGTGATCTGGTAAGGAAGAAAAAGAAAATCCCTTGCTCTGCTTTGGGTGTATGGAAGTCAAATAATGATCGAAAAATGGACCAGGTTTTTAATGAGCCTTCATTAACCGGTACGTTCTGCTTGGTTCAAAATTTAAAACCAAAAGATAGCTTCTTAGAAAGTTGGTACTTGTACACTTGCAGGGCTGAGTGAAGATATATGTAATATGTTCAAAAGAGATGGTATCTCTATAAAATCCCAGTTGGTGGTGCCAGAGGAAATTGTCCCCGAACCTATGGTACCACAGTCCACTGTTCCTACAACTGAAGCCAGCTCCGAGCTCAGGGTTGGGCCCGCTACACCAGATCCTAGAGCTGGATTGTATCCGGGTTCAGCACCTGGAATGGATATGGAAACTGAATGTCTTCGGCATATTGAAGGCAATGCTGCCGACAATGTTTTCCCTGAATTTGAGTCTTTCCCAGCTGGATCCATGGCTTCTCCGTTCAGAAGGGAGGACACTCCTTTCTCAGCTCGCAGTTTAGAATCAGAGTTGGCACCTACAGCAGGAACTGCTAGCACAACAAACTTTGCAGCATCAACTGCAACTCGTTGGTCTGACATCGATACACCTAGGACATTTATGGAAGAGCAATCATGTCTAGGGAACTCCGGGTTTTCAACCATTCCCGAATTTGAGACTTCTGAAACAGTATGTCTTTTGCCTGAATGTTTTATTGATGTCTCCTACTCTTTAATAGTTTTCCATTTTAGTCCATTTGGCGTGCCTTGATGGTGTCTTGCCTAAAAACATAAGAATTGTATTGCAGGATCTTTATTTTCTGGAAGAAGATACTAATACACCGACAGGTGAGTACACCTTAAGTTTCTATGTATACAGTCTTGTCTTAATTATCTCTTTCATATCCATATTCTCTTTGCATTCTACTGCAGAATCGGCAGCAAGCCAAGGGGTTGGTTCCTTATCTGCGAGAACAAGGTAACTTATTTTTATTAGACCACTCACAAGATTCAACTTTTTTTCTTACCACTCACAAGATTCAACTTTTTTTCTTAGGAACAAAGAAACCAACATCATTGTTTTGATGCATTTGCAGGGCAGTGGCTAAATACTTGAAAAGTCATTCCCCTATTACCCCAATCCCAGAAGATGGTCATATAGATCTTAGTTTAAACAAGATTTTGGAAGGAAAAACAAGAAAAATATGTGCTCGAATGTTCTTCGAGACTGTGGTAAGTTTCTAAGGTATTTCAATGTAGGCTTTTAGCTGTATGTATGTAAGTATTTTAGAAGGAAAAACAAGGCAAATATGTGCTCGAATGTTCTTCGAGACATTGGTAAGTTTCTAAGGCATTTCAATGTATGTATTGATTGATTGAGTTTTGTTGCAGGTATTGAAGAGTTATGGAATGATTGATGTACGACAAGAAGAAGCTTATGGTGATATAACACTTCAGTTGGATCCTTCTATGTTATCCAAGGTTGATCCATCCAAATCAGTGTAGCTAAAAATGATGATGATGGCCAAAAATTGGCTATGGGGGTTGGTTGAAAATTTTTGTAGAATATTAGAGAAGAAAAAATTGTCAGAATCTCTAGGATGGATTTAGCGGACTGTTTGAATAGTGTAATTTACAGGAACAAGTTGGGATAATCTTATATACTTTGTTTTCAATACATGGATTAGATTATTTATTTAGAGTGCTCTTGATAGCATCCTCTTCTCTATGACTGCCAACAGCATCAGTTTCCACCACTTTATAACCGGTGATAGCCACTGCTCCATATTATGACCCATCTCTTTAGGACTTGTAGAATCTTAGTAACAATTCAACGTTCATCTCCATAGTCTACCCATCTCTTTAGCACTTGTAGAATCTTCTATAAGATATGGTAGCAATTCAGTGTTCACCTCCATATTCATGCCCATCCTGTTGGCCATTGTAGAATCATCTAAAAGCTTTGGTAGCAATTCAACGCCCGCCTCAGAATTGTAAGATACAGGAGATTCTGACAACTGCACCAAGGGTGGAAGCTCGGCAGAACTTGGTTGAACATTCAATGGAGCCATTGTATAAAACAAACCATGATGAGGAAAGCTGGAAGCAGTAGGATTTTCCAGCTTCAAACGCTTCGGCAAAGGTTGCATGGCTTCTGAACTACCATATCTGGGCTGCCCAGAGTCTCCACTACCAGTAAGAAGACCTTTTACATGTTCGAAGTCAGGATGAAATGCATTGACGGCAGCATTATACCGAACAGTGTTGCAAATGTCACATCTAGCATCACGACAGCCGTCATAATGGATGCAAGTGAGAAGAATTTGGTGCATCTACAGGCATGTCGACAGCAGACAGTCGAATGCAAATAGTCCGCAAAATAAGCCGGAGCATCATTCCCCGAAAATGCCGCTGAATTCTTGTACTGGATATAAGCAAGTAAAACCTTCCGTTGGATAGCTCGATTCAACCAGTTATTAGCATCTGCCAGCGGTTCTTGTAAAGAAAGCGGAGGGAGATAACCATGACTCGCAGCTTGTTCATTTACGGGACAAAATGATTGATTCTGTCCAGCGAAAGGAAATCTAGCATGAGCGACAGATGGGATATGTTTACGGGATATGTTTATATTTGTTTTTGTGTGTGTAAATATGTTTATATTTGTTAATACGTGATAAAATAACAATTTTATATTTAATAATTTCAAAAAAATAAGTTTATATTTAATAATTAAAAATGGCCATCATTTCTCATCTAAAAGAGTAATGGAGAGGATCTCAATCCGTAAAAAAAATAAGTTTTTTTTGTAATGGTAGTGGTCGAATCATTTAAATAATTGGTTTTGATTTTAATTAAATTAATTATTTAAAAGCCATAAAAAATTAAAAATAGAGAAAAACAACTTAATTGGTTTCAAACAGTTCATTCAAAATCCGGTTCAAATTTATATGGCTAGTTCATCCTATTACAAGTACATATTATATTTGTAGTATATACAATTTTATTAAAGGGATAAATCTCAAAACTATATATTAACTTTGGTCTAATGTACAATTTTATATAATAAATTTTGATTTGATCCAATCATAATTCTATACGAGTGAATATTATAAAAAATATCAGATATTCATTCATTCATATTATCACAAATTGGTAATTAGATGAATGCAAAAACATCAGAAACCCCAATCAACTTAACGTACAAAAAATTTTACACAAAACTCCCAAAACGTCATTTAGGGTCTCAAATGGCGATGGAGTAAGCAGCTATAAGAAAAAGTTTACTCCTCAGCTAAGTAAACCACAAAGGGAGAAAGTTACAAGCAACAAAAAATGAAAACAGAAAATCAAATATGAAAGTAAAGCAGATAACTCAAAATCTCATTACTCAAGTAGAAATCTTCAAATTAAGTTTAGTGTTTCAAAGATTACTTTGTTTAATACGAGGAAGAAAAATACGAGGAATTTAACTTATGATTTTATATTGAAATTTGAGGTCATATTTTTTCATTTAATATTTATTTATATTATTATTATGAGGTTACTTTTGAAATTATAATTTTTTGAATAAATAACATTTATATAATTAAATAATAATGTAAATGTTTTTATCGTTTAATATGTTTATATTTGTTAATATGTGACTAAATAATAATTTTATATTTAATAATTTCGAAAAAATAAGTTTATATTTAATAATTAAAAATGGTCAATCATTTCCCATTTGGTAAAAGAGTAATGGAGAGGATCTCAATCTGTAAAAGAAATCAAGTTTTTGGTAACAGTAGTCGAATCATTTAAATTATTGGTTTTGATTCAATTGATCGGTCCAGTTCTAATTAAATTAATTATTTAAAATTCATAAAAAATAGAGAAAATTAATTCAATCGGTTTTTAGTCCAACTTAACTGGTTCTGAACGGTTCATTCAAAATCTAATTCAAATATATATTGGTCAGTTCATCCCGTTACAAGTATATATTATATTTGTAGTATATAAAATTTTATTAAAAGGATAAATCTCAAAACTATACATTAACTTTAGTCTAATATGCAATTTTATACAGGAAATTTTGATTTGATCAAATTCGTACAAACTATTAACATAATTACTTACATAACATCATTTTATTTTTACATATTGCATATATAAATAATTAATTTATTCAATATAAAAATGATTTGATGTACTTATTTCTTTAAATATGTATGATTGAATCAAATTAAAGTTTTATGTATATGTTTGAACCACAACCAAAGTTTCATGTGTATAATTGCACCAAATTAAAGTTTATATACCAAATTGCACATTGAACCAAAGCTCGTGTGCAATTTTGAGATTTATCCCTATTTTAAATAATAATAATTTTAACTTTGTTATATTTTTTTCGTCAAACCTCAAAGAATAAGCGAGTATTTTCCAAAACATAAGAAGATAAATGAATTTTTTTAATCAAACCTCAAGGGATTTGAATACTTTTTTTCCTAATCAATTTTACTATAATACATACAGAGAGAAGAGATCTACTCATACTGATGTAAAATTATAGTACTTTTATGCACGTGCATAATTTTTTGTACGAGTACTATTCAGACAAATTGACCATTGCATTTTATGTTATATTATGTGCATTACACCTATCGAATTTTGAGTAAATTAAAAATGTTTAATTTTTTTTATATAAAATACTTCCGATCATTATATATACTAGAAACTCTATCACATGCATATGCATGGAAAACCAAGTATTTAGAACACAAATGTGTATTTAAAAATAACATATAATAAATAACGAAATATATGGTTTGAAACTAACTACTGCTAATAATAACACATGAAATATGTACGATATTAAAATAAAAAAAAAGATTAAGTTGTAAGTAAAACGAAATTGAAACACATGAATACTATCTTATTAAGAATACTAAATAAATACAATTATTTATCGTAGTGTTGTCTCAAATTTATAATTAATTTATTTTGAATCAATTTTTTTATTATTTAATTTATAATTAAATTTATTTTTATAATATTTTTTGCCAAATATTTATTTTTATAATATAAAAATCAATATATTAAATTTAAATTTATAAAAAATAATTTAAAAATATTATATAAAAATTAATTTTCAAAGAAAAACAATGAACAAAATAACAAATATTCCCATTTTTTAAAAATTGAAAATATTCGCTTCGATTTTATTATGGTTGAATTTTATAAAAACACACACACAAAAAAAGAGAAAATGATAGTAACTGCAAATTGTATTCCTAAAATTAATCTAAGATATTATTGGCATAATAATAAATTTAGTCCTTAATACTTATATATTTTATTAATTTGACTTTTATTCTTTTTTAGTTAAATTTCACCTTTAATCTTTTAAAAAGAATCAAATTTAATCATGAATATTTTAAAGAGAGTCTAACGATCCATATAAATTTCATGCTAATTATTTTTAAAAATTTTAATGAACTTTTTATATTTTTTAAAATTTGAATAATATTAAAATTATTTATTGGCGTGACATATAAAATAAATAGTGTCGTGTTAGCATGAAGTATACGTAGACTATCATGTGAGTTGCCACGAAATATGATGAAAAACGTAATATTTTAGTTAGTGTCGCTGTTAAAAAAATGATTTGATTCTTTTTAAAAGGTTAATGACTAATTTTAGCTTAAAAAATAATAAGGTCCAAATTGATAAAAAAAAGAGAGAGCTAAATTTGTTATTATTCGTAATTGCATAATTGGAGAACCTTAGCTTGATATCCTATGCCCCGCTGCACCCTATAAAACTCCCCTCTCCCGCCATCACAAAACAGCCCACAATTTTACTTGCTTTACGTATTCCCTCTTTAAAAAGGAAAAATAAATAAATAAATAAATAAAAGAAAATCCAGATTTTAACATCACAGATTTTTGTCTAAAACGAAAAATCAACAGATGGAGTTGCCGGTGATAGATCTAGCGCCGTATTTGGCGATTGCCGATGCCGGAAATCGTGGAAGTGAGTCTACAAAGCGAGTGAGTGGACTCACCGAGTTGTGCCACGAGGTGAGTCGACTCCTCAAAGAAACCGGGGCTTTACTGGTTAAGGATCCACGCTGTACGGCTGAAGATAACGATAGGTTCATTGATATGATGGAGAAGTACTTCGAGAAGCCAGCTGAATTCAAGCGCTTGCAGGAGCGTCCCTTTTTACATTACCAGGTCTGTTTTTTTTTTTCATCTTCTATCCTCGAATTTATGCTTTGTTTTTTATTTTTCAGTGTCTTTTTGTTTGCGAAAAAGTATAATTGGCTAGAATTTGACTAGCAGCTCAGATATTTGTACAGAAAATAACTGTGCAGTGTATTTGATTTATTAGAAGTATAAGATTACAAAGGAAACAAATTCGATTGATATGTGGAAAAGAGAGGAAATTATTGAAAAAGTACAGTATGTTTATTGCATTGCCCAAATAAAGTTTTAGCATAATATTCAAGTTATGTTTAGGAGCTTGGATTTTTTAAAATTTGTTCAAATGTGTGATAAAACACATGTAGATGTAACTTTCTAAATTGGATTTGTTGAAAGCCTATTCAGTGGATAACTTGAAATAGCTATAGGTATTGTGACTTTGAAATTCTTGTTTTTATACTTTTCAAATATATAATCATTGAATCTTAACTACATTTATAGCAAATGAATCCAATTCCAACTCAAGTTACAAATATAGTTTCAAGCGATTAAAACTTCTTCTTTGTGCCTTATTGGGTGCTGTCATGTAAAATAGCTAAATTATACAAATTGGCTCAATTAGGTTCTTTTGCTTTGTTGAAAAGAAAGAAAAGGTGCTAAAATCTTCACCTAACTAAAGGGTTTGATTGTATTTCAGATGGGGAAAAATTCTTAGTTTTTACCTGACCATTCGTTTATATTGGAGTTAAACCTGCATAACAACTTGATTTAATCTTTTTTATGCAAATGGAGATTACAGGTTGGAGTAACGCCAGAGGGAGTGGAAGTGCCAAGAAGCTTGGTTGATAAAGAAATGCAAGAGAAGTTAAGGGCAATGCCCAAAGAACACCAACCATTAACTCCCAAGGGCCCTGATCCGAAGTGGCGATATATGTGGAGAGTGGGCCCTCGCCCTTCAAAGACCCGCTTTCAGGTATTTTCAGTCTCCTCTCGCAGAAATGTTAAGATATAAAGGTTTACTATTTTCATTATCTTCTCCTTTCTTCCCTTGCAGGAACTTAATTCAGAACCTGTCATACCTGAAGGTTTCCCTGAATGGAAAGAGACCATGGACTCATGGGGATACAAAATGATATCGGCAATAGAGGTGAGTTCATTGTTTGGTTTGCTTGCCTTTATATGATCCATCCTATGGAAAGGCTAAACTTAGTTTGTGATGTCTCTATTCTTGCGTAGGCTGTTGCTGAAATGGCAGCAATTGGATTTGGGTTGCCTAAAGATGCATTCACTTCCCTTATGAAACAGGTATGTAATTTTAACCAGTTTCATATTCAATCTTTTTAGTACTGCATTGATTTTGCCTTCAATTTACTGCGGTTCATTCTTGTGATATAGAGTATGTGGAATAATGTAGAGAAATGAAGATTGAATGGTCTATTTAAAGCTTTGTTGGCATGCGGGCTTGTCCATTACATCTCTTGTTTTTTTCTTTTTATATTAAGACCAATATACCCCTACCTTTTCATGGTGACATAAGCATATCAGTGCCACTCAAGTTCTATCTCTCAGTGCCAGGCTTTATATTCTTTATTTGCAATGGAGTCATTGTACATTGCTTGTTGTTTTCCATTTTGCATTAGGAAACTTATCATTTATCTATCATTGCACGTGACAAGAAATCCTTTATCCTTCCAAATCCAGGGGCCACATCTTCTAGCTCCAACAGGGAGTGACCTCAAACGTTATGGGCAGGAGGGCACTGTTTTTGCAGGCTACCACTATGACCTTAACTTTCTAACTATTCACGGCAGAAGCAGGTTCCCTGGTCTAAACATCTGGCTAAGGACTGGGGAAAAGATTGAGGTGAAAGTTCCAATAGGATGTCTTCTAATTCAGACTGGGAAGCAGGTAAGAGACATGAGCACTAATTTCCATTGCTTGATGATGATGGTGTTGCTTGTGAAGTGGCCAGCCAACCAAGTTGTTTGCTGTTCTTGGTAATTAATGTAATATAAATCCATGCACTGTTCCAATGAATCCCCAATTTTTGTCCTTATCTTGTACAAAAGAATATGTAATGCTTTGGCATTGGTTGATAGACACCACTGATTGCTGTAAATGGTCTAGTACCATAGAGGCATAGATTATAGCTAAAAATGTAATAGAAGTCTCAGATTGTTGGCAGTGGACTTGAACACCTTTTGTACATCTCAGCCATTGCACCAAGGATGAAAACCTACTGATTCTTATAGTTTTTATACCTCCTCAATTTAATCTTTTTTCTTCCTGCAATTTCTGAAAATTGTGGATGGCAATTTAGCTAACTTCTTCCTTGGTTTATTGAATAAGCTTGATGCATTACATACATATAAGCATTTCATTTCACTTCCATGTCTTGCAGATAGAATGGTTGACTGCTGGTGAGTGTACTGCTGGTATGCATGAAGTTGTTGTCACAAAGAGGACAATCAATGCTATAAAGTTAGCATCAGAGCAAAATCGTAGCCTATGGAGAGTATCCTCAACGGTAAGTAAACTGAACCACGTTGTAGTTATTGAGCCAGCATTTGAAAAAAAAATCCGATATATTTTCTGGTATTTTCATGCAGTTGTTTGCGCACATAGCTTCGGATGCTGTGTTAAAGCCTCTCGGACACTTTGCAGAATCACCCCTTGCTAGCAAATATCCATCCATATGTACGGGAGAGTTTGTTGAACAAGAGCTTTCAGTAATTAATCTGAAAGGAAATAAAGGGGAATCATGACAAACCGGTTCGTGTCTTGTAACAAATCATACATTATCCTTTGTTCAAGGGGGTTTAAATAATTTATTTGCAAGAAGGGTGATTGACATTATGGCATATCAAAATGTCAAATGGTACGATATTCTTTTATTCATTCTTGCAAATTCAATTTAAAATATAATACGCTCTTATGATTTTATCATTAGTGCATAAATTGGATTTCATCATTGCATTGTTTTTGTTTGTTTAAATATACATATGTTGAATATACCCAAGAAGCTATCCGACATCTGTTTAAGCAAGGTCTCAGGCTCAAGTCTTGTAGATAGAGAAAACAGTGTTGGGAGAACTTTGTCCTTTGTTTAGGGGTTTGATCCAGTTGGAGGGTCTCAAACCAATATATATGTATATACACATTACATACACAAAGAGCTTTAGCACCATCATATGAGGCTACTAATGTTTGTTGAATCGAGCAGTATGAAGCTCGATACTCCTTAAGTTAGGTCCCGGTTTCAAATCTTTGTAGATAGAGAATACAGTGTTAGGAGAATTTTGCCCTCCATTTAGGGGATTGATCCAATTTAACTCCAGATTTAGTCGGAGCTCAATGTGATTACCGGATACTGGTTCTTAGACCACTATATGCATACATACGAACAAAAAGGGCTTTAGCAACAGCTTATCTCTTGCATTCAAAATCACAAATCACAAAGCTTTCCTGCCCTATGATATTCTAATCTAAGACCCTATTATTCTTTCAATGCATTGCATTGCATTACAATTATAATTACAAATGGCTACATCTTCACTTTCCCCCATATTTGATACTTTATAATGCTATCTATTTTCTGTAATTTTTGCTTCAACAGCTGCATTTTGCTTTAGTGTCCCTCAATATCTGCGGTAATTAAAAAAACAAAAACAAAACAGCATTTATATGAGAAGAATTTCCCCTTCATCTTTATTCTTTAACCCTATCTATCTTTTTATTTACTTCATTGTACATACCTTGACCTGCTTCTGAAGATCTTTAATGTACTCCACTGCCATATCCAACATATCTGCCGTATTTGTTTGCTGCCAAACCCGACATGAAAGCACGAAATTGAGGGACTTATTCGAAATATGGAGAAAGAGAGATATAAGGTCTAATAAACTACCTTGTCGATGTTCGGGAAAAGACCTTGCAGTTTCCTCATTCGTTCACTGATCCGTGTTCTTCTCATCTAGAAAATTGCATATAAACGGAATCAAAAGACCGGCCAATGAATAAAGGGTATCGAGATATAAAACGAAGGAAACCGATATGTGTATATATACCCTCTCAGCGATGCTACGTGGGTGAGTAGCGCAACCTCGTTTCGCTCGAATCTTGCAAGGGACCGAGCTTTGAAACTGCCAAACATCCACTTCCTCATAGGTTGTAGGTAAACTCAACTGGTGTGTTAAAGCAGTAGAACAGTCTCTGCAATCCTGGTTCTGATGAACAAAGCACACATTCATTACCGAAAACCCGAGAAAAATCAATCAACGAATCGACATCGCTAAGTTATGTACCCGAGTTTGCAATCGGCTTAAACCACTCAACAAGTCGCTGTCTCTCTCTCGGGCTCTTTTCAACCCACTAAGTGAAGCATTATTCCTTGAATCAGACATCAAGTTGGGGATGAAGTTCATCCCATTTCTACCATTACCATTGCTTGCTAAGCCTTCATTCTCAACTTGAGCTATTTGAGGATTTGGCCCAGAGGAGAAGCTGATATGGTTATACAATCTACCCGTAGATGTTGGTTCACCATTGATACCATTGCAAGCCCTTAAAGTAGTCATTTTTCTGGTTGCATTAAAACCTAAGAATTTACATGATAAAAACCATTCCCTTTTCAGACAATATGAAAATATGAGCCAAGAACATGAAAAAAAGGGGATGGATTGAAATAACCGTTTTCAGAATTTGTACCAAAGGATAACTGTAAATGGAAACACATTTTTGGTGCATTTATTGGAATTTTAAAAAGGGTTAACTGCATCTTTTGAATTCATTCTCAAACTTTAAAATATTTTAATTAAGTCCTTAAAGTATTCTAATCGGGAATCATTAGTTTAAGTGTTAAACACCCCTCAAATATGAGGTGAAGTAGAGGTGGACCGTTATGGTGGCTTAACGCCAAAATTTTGAGAAACTTTTAAAAACCTTTAATTAATTTCTCTCAAATTTTTGCAAATTCTCATTAAATCTCACAAATTTTAATTAGGCCTTAATTTTTTTTAATAAAATTCTCATTCAACTCTTAAATATGAACCTCAAAACATAATCCCAAAATCTGTAGTTGGGGTGAAGCATTTAAAACACATGGCTCAAATGGTATTTGTACATATTCCATGGATAGTTTAGATTCAACTTGTTCAAAAAATAAGTAATATCGATAAAATTTAATACGCCCAATTTTTTAACATATTAAATTTAAGTTATCCATGTGTTAGATACACATGTGCTTATAATTTATTTATTTTAAAAATGTTCTTCGTAATTCAACAATTAATTTAAAATCAGTAAATTTCTCCTTTTAAAAACTCGCCTATGGCAGCTAATACGATTACTTATACCAATCGAACTAATATTTTTATGTTTAAGTTCACCAAGAAAGGGGAAGAAAAGAGAGAAAATAGTACCATTATCAAGGCCATGGCTAGAGAAAAACTGAGATGGAGAACTGGTTTGCCTAACAAGATTTGAACCATTCCCATTTCTTTGCATTGAATTCTCCAATCCCAAATTTGTACCAACACCAAATGAACTCTCAACATTCTCCAATGGCAAGCTTTGAATTTGATACATCATCTCCTCCTGTTGCTTCACTGATTTCTCTTCATATTCTGAAACATTCCCTGATGAACCATTACCACACAACATGAACAATGTTTCCATTTCGGAACTCGAAGATGACCGAAAATCGCTACCGTACTCGTCGTACCCGACACGGTTCTCGGCCGGCATCGACCGATACCGCATTAGACCACAACTCTGCTGCTGGTTTTGTTGCAGATAGTAATAATCAGCGGTCTCCATTCTTTTTTTCTTGTTGAAACCCTAAAACCATACATACATCAATGATAATTCAATCAAAACCCCAAATTTTTTAATGCTAGATTTCATGCATATATCTGAATTGTCGGAATAAAATTCAAATTGTGAAACTTTTCTTGATCTTCACAAGGACTAAATGGTCTTTTACAGCTGCCAAAATAGAAAGCAAAACAAATTTACAAAACACCATTAAAAACAATACATCTTCCCGGATTTCCACCATTGGAAAAAACCTCAAAAAAACCCTTCTCTCTAGAGACGAAAACAATACCCAAGTTACTAAAACAAATGGAACAGTGTTTTACAATAATCTTCCATTAAAAAAAGTTGAAAGAAGAGAGAGAGGTTTCACCTTTTGTTTGTTCTTTTCTCAGCTTTGATACCATTAAGGAACTGTCTGTTTGTTGAGCAAAGCTCCCATGAAAAGATATGGAGATACTTATAGTAGACATGGTATGGATGATGATGTATTCATTAAATGGGGGTAGGGTTGACTAAACTAACCCTGATTTGCAGATTTCATGGTTTTTGTTTTCCACAGTCTGCTGTTTGTGTGAACAGACTTACTTCCCAGGTTTTGTGGAAACAGTATTAATAGCCTTCTAATTTTTAATTTTAATTTTTTAAATTTTTTTAGGGTTTTTTTTCTCTCTAAATAAAGGAAAAGTTTGAAAACAACCTTATCTAGACATCAAAGCATGTGATACCCTTTGCTTTTTGGCCTTTTTTGGCTTATGGGTGAAGCCGAAGTCTAAGCGCGTAGACTGCGAAGTCTAAAAAGGTTGCTTTAGGGGGTAAGACTTTTTTCCAATGTTTTCAGAATCGGAATCGGATTACTTCTGATCGGATCAATTAAATCGATAAATTAATTTGAGATAAGATAAAAATTCAGATGATTCGTGAATTAATATATATTAAATGAGTCGGTGATTAAATTGATTGAATCGAATTTTATAATTTATTTATTTATTTTTAAAAATTAAATAAATTGATTAAATTAATCCAACTAAGATCCAATAATCTAATTGGCTTGATTGTCTCCAAACATATTAACAAGCGAATAAGTGCCCCTTTGGGTCAATGGAAGTAGCACCCAATGTCAAATTCTCTAACTCAACCTGCCTAAAGTCTCGAATTCAAAATCTTTTATTTAAGAGTTTTATTTAATTTTATTTTAAATTTAATTCAAGCTCGATAAAATTACGAAAGATTAAAACTCTCGAACTAAAAATTTGAATAGATTAATTTAAAATTTCTTTTGGGTGCACTTTTTTAAAAAAAAATCATAATTTAATTCGGCTCGATTTAAGTTTTTTATGCAAATAATATAAAAAAATAAATAACTACGAAACTGGGATAGGTAAAAAGTTATTTACAAAAAATAGGTAAACTCAATGGTTTCCGCCGATGTCGCCTGACACACTGCATCAGGCAACACCAATATGTATTTTTGAAAAAATATTCAAAGAAATATAGGTATACTGGGTTACAAAAAAATATTTTTTAATGGTGTCGTTGGTGTGGTAGGCGGCACTGACAAGATTTTTAAATATTTTATCTTAGTAAAAAAAACTGAGAAATCTGAAGAAGAAGAAAAACTATAAAACAAAAAAAACAAAAGACCCTTAACTGTCTGATCATATTCGTGGTAAGCCGTTGGACCGATATACTCATATTTCTTCGTAATTTTTTCCATTAAAAAATATTTTCGTAAATAAAAAAAATTACGAAATACGTAGGGGACTTATGAATACATACTCCCACTCTAATAGCATAGCTTAGCTTACAAAATTCAACAAATTTAGAAAACAATATTCATGGCTCTATCCTACACCAAGTAATCAGTTGACTTTTCTACTAATGTCAACCCTCTTTTTTCAACTCTTAATTATTCAAAATAAAGTAAGACATACTATGTACCCTTCATCCATATTTATACTTTTATACTACATTCATTACATGCACCCAAAAATAATTTGGATTAAGGGCGTAAAAAGCACTCAAATTTTAAAAACGTAATGAATTAAAAATAATTACGATTAAAGAGGTAAAAAACTCTCAAACTTAAAAAAAAAACAGAAGCTTAATTGTTTTTGTTTTAAAAAGTTTGAAGATTTTTTACACTTTTAAACGAAATAATTATTTAAAATTTATTTAAAAAATAATGATTTTTTAAAATAAATTAAAATTATTGATATAGATATAAAACAATAATATTGTTTTTTATATTTGTTCATTTTTATTTTTATTTTTATTGAATTAATTGGTAATCCTAAATTAGGGATTTAAATATGATATAGATATAATAAAATAATTTGGATTTTAGTCTAAGAAAATAATATATTTAAAAGTACAAGTCTGCGCCGACATAAAAAAAGGAAGAAAAAAAAACCACTTTCTTTATGAGAGTTTCCCTTGTTTTATTACAAGCGGTATTCATGTCCTAATCATATAATTATATAATAAAGTTTTCATTTAAGTCCTTTATCTATTCGGAAATTTTTATTTTAATCATTAGATTATTAAGCTTTCTTAAAAGAAGAAGAAGAAGAAAATGTCTAGCTAGCAAGCTCCAAGCTACAATTTAACGATTAGTATGATAAATTAGTATTCATCAACGAGTAGAATAATACATCTTAGATCCAAATTGATCTGATAGTCAATGTCGAAGATCGAAAAATAAAGTTATTTGAATTTTGGTTTGTAGACTTGTGACGTTTAAAATTGTTTCATAGAAAAAGCTAAACTCTAGAAAAAGAAAGGGAATAAGAGTTTTCGATTGGTGTAGGTGGTTCGAACAAAGGCTATACAACAACGTGTTTTTAACAGTCCAGTGATTTAAATGAAAACTTTCGAATAATTTAGTGACATTGGACGTAACTCACCTATAAATTTATGAATAATTATTTGATATATCGATGATGAGTTTTTAAATTTCACAAGCAGAAGGTATCATTCGTTTGTTTTTCATTATAAATTTTTATAATATCTGTTCTTTTTGATACAATGCCTAGAACTACTCATAGCCCCTCCCCAACCCTTAAATAGGAGAATAATGCGCTTCAGCATACTTGAATTTACATTCTCTTACGCTGATAATAATGTTAATACCAATCGAGCTAAAACCTAATTGGCGACTCATAATTTATGAAAGACAAATTATTCAACAATTGCCCAACAAGCAATTAAAGCATGTGTTAAACATTAATAGTTTGTCAAAGATTAGGTCAGGCTGCCTAAATCTTAATTCAACTCTAAAAAAATATTGAAACTAAGCATATATTTGGGGACCAATTCTTAACAATTTATATGATCCACACACAATTGATAATATCAATACCTTCATATATATATATATATATATAATCATAAACAAAGGTTAAAAGCTACAAGCAAGATTATGGAGAATATTTCATCCTTTTAAAACCTAATTTTTTTATCCAGGGTGAAATCAGAAATTTTGTTTAAGGGGATCGAGATAAGATTATAAAATTCTGGTATTAAAAATGTTTACATTTTTAAAAGGGTTAAACTTATAATTATCCATTTAATCAAAGGTAAAAAAAGAGACTAAATTACATCTTTTAATTTTAGAAAGAGGTTATATAAAGCAATTTTTCCATTCCACCCCGTTTGGCTACGCCATTATCCTTATTAATAAAGTTAATTGAACCAATGAACCCAAATTATCGTTTAGATTTTGAATTGGTTTTTAAATTTTAAAATATTTCAATTAAGTCCTCAAAGCTAATTTAAGTTTCTAACACGTGCATAAAATTGTAAACATATATGTGCCTATTGCATAAACAATTTTCATTTGACATACGAAAAAAATCGACCTTTTAAATTTACGGCACTATATATATATTTAACATGTAAGACGTTAACATCCAAGATAATAACAACTTAATTGGAACGATGTCGATTCTTTAAGGACTTAATTAAAATATTTTAAAATTTAAGAATCAATTTAAAAACTAAATAATAGTTAACCGTAATGAATTCCAACACCAATGAAGGAAAACAGCTCATCTTTTGTAGATGTTTTCCAGCAACACCAGCAGGCCTATATATGTATATGTATATGTATATGTATATGTATAAGTATATATGCCTATAAAGAATCAAACAAAACGTACTTTATGTTTTTTTTTTATCCTAAAAACATGCGATGGCAATGCTTATCCGAATTTGCCTTTTTGATGGATGTAAAGAACATTTTAGACAAAAAAAAAATTAAAGTTAAATATTCTAAAGCTGTATCAACATCATATATATATACATATATATATCATCTTGTATTTTATGGCATGACAGTAGAAAGCCACATTTTTGGTAATAAAATAAGCAAAATCAATGAGGCCTTGGTAAAATTTTGTTATTACTCCTTATATTATGTACAAGTTGTGGATTTGGTTCATGTATTCTAATTTGATCAATTTTAGTTCACGTACATTTTGGATTTTGAAATTTCAAACATAACTCAAATGATGGCCATTAATTTGTGCTATTTTCAAAATCTTATGCGCCAACATAACATCACATGTGTAATGTCATGTCGACTTTTAATTAATTGATATAACGGTTATCATTTGAATCGAGACTGTAATTTCAAAATGCGAAATGTATAGGAAGTAAAAAATGATCATATTGGAGAACAATGACTAAATTCACATCCTACGTGCAGTACGAGACAAATAACATAATCTGGTTTAACATATTTAACTGCTAAAAACGTTTGGGCTATTACTGAAATTCCAAAATTCGAAAAATATAGGAATGACTAAATTCACAACCTGCATGTAGTACGAGACTAATAAAAGAATCCGACTCAACGGATTTAACCACTACCTCCTGAACCAAGGCTAAAATCTCAACATTCAAAAAGTATATAAGGACTAATAGCAACATTCGACCCAAAAAAAGTTTGAATATAATAACAAATAAAGGGTCAAAATAAAATTTTGTTCAAGAGTAAGATTAAATTAATGAAAGGTTTTACCACAAATATGAACCCAAAGGACGATATTTTGAAGCCCACTTTGGATGACTTGACTTTTATTTCTAGTAAAGTTCACATTGAAGGACAGCTTCAAAGTGGAAATTTAATAATAAATTAAACAATACTTAATTACATATTAACGTTTATGGAAATGTGGTTCATTAACTTAATCTTTGATTATTATTATCAGTGGTAGATCTAGAAATACGATTTTGAGGTTTGTGATAAAGTCAGAAAAAAAATCTGGAGGGTTGGAATTAAATTATATATTTTTATGATAGTAAAAATATAATTTCGTTATTTTAATAGCCTATATTTTTATAATTTTTAGAGAATTAAATCGATTTCTTTTATCATTCAAAGAGGGTTAAAATATAATTTTATTATTATTAGTTTAAAATTTTATAATTATAAAGTATGTAAATAGAAGAAAATTCATTTTAGGTCTCTCCTACGCCTCTAGATCCGGCATTGATTATTATAATAATAATGTATTATTATTTTTAATATAGTTTTATGAATTCAAGTGGCCACCATAGGTGGATGGATGGATCAAGTCATAATTATGGAGATGAATGAATGAGATTCTTTTATGTCACCATCATTCTTGAAGAAAAGGTGAAATTCTATAAAAAGTCCCCATGTTATATGTTTTTTTTATGGGTTTAGTCCTTTTATTATATTTTGATCACTTCTAATTTAATAAAAAGTTGAATTTAATGTATGTACTTTAATTTGGTTCTTTCAAACTCGGGAGAAATCTCAAAACTACACGTGAATTTTAATTTGATATGCAATTTGATACATGAACTTTGATTTGGTATAATTTTATAATAATTGATCCAAAATTGCAAAAAAATTAAAGTTCATGTATAGCATTGCACATTGAACCAAAGTTTATGGGTAGTTTTCGATTTTTAAAATTTCCGTCCTAATCAAACTATACATGTTAGATCCATTAATTTAAGTTGCTATTTTCAAAATCTAATTGTTGTCGTTTATGGGTGCAAATTTACTGGTGGTTGTCGTTTGAGTCAAGACTAAAATTTCAATATCTGAAAAGTATAGAGACTAGAAAAAGATCTAATTGGGGAGCACAATCTAAATCTAAAACTTTACTCATACTTAGGACTAATAGCAAAATTTAACTGTTAGCATTTAAGTTAGAACTGAAATTTCAATTTTCGAAAAAAACATAAACTAAAATTGACCAAATAAAGTACAGGGATTAATACATAGTACAAAAAATTGATGGCAAAATTTAACCCAAAAAATGAACCAGGAGAAATTACTTGATGGAATTGACCCAAAAAAAATTTGGCCTCAAGATTAAAAATACAAATCTCCCTAAATAGGAGTAAAAATTATGGAGGACCAAATTGTAAAAAGAATGATAGTAGAGAGAAGTAAAGGGGAAATGTGGTTGCATGTGAATGCCGTGAATAGACCCAACAAGAGAAGAGATTCAGGAGTGGAATTTATCCTTCCTTCTATGGCCTTTCCCTTTGCATCTAAATTTTTATTATGTCATCTGCATCTGATGTTGGTGAATATGGTACCAAAGCATATATCTTACCAACGCAATGATGTAGATTCCAATGTTCTTTTTTTTTTAAGTAAATTCGTAAATACGAATATTGAATAAATATCAGAAGAGTTTTATCTCGATTAATTCGATTCAGAATATAATTATCGGATATTAAAAAAAGAAAAAAAAAGGCATGTCTCCTAAGTTGAATTTCGGCTTCAAGGATGGGTAAGCAATAAATCTCAAGCGAAGTTTTTTCTTATTCTTTTTAGTCTTAGGTTGGGTTAGGATGGGTGGTGCGTTTACCTGCGGTTAGTGTAAAAACAGCAGTGGCGGTAAAATTAGATACTGTAGCGATACTGTAGCGTGAGACGCACCGCACCTAATCGCCCATCCAAACCCACCTTTAAACGGGAATATGACGTAAGAAATGTTCCCTTACGCTTTTGATTTCTCCATCAAATAGGTTTTTTTTTTTTTTGGTTCTCTTTTTATTACTTCAAATCAATTTCGAGATTGGATTACATTTTATTTATATTAAAAACATTTTTCTTTTGAAAAGTATATTTTCATTACCAACATCTATTTTAAAGATTCTTGGTTGCCCAATATATTTCGTCCTGCAAGCGAGGAATCCTTTGAAATCGAGCTCGAGAGCAAAGACGGTGACAACAGGAAGATGGATTCGATTAAGATCCGATGGAACTGTTAAAATTAACACAGGTTATGATGCAGCAAGTGGTGTATTGAGAGATCACAGTGGTAAATGGATATTCGGGTTCAATCGCTGATTGGTAAATGTTATGTTTTTGAAGCTGAACTGTAGAACATGCTCAACGGTGTGATGCTGACACAAGGTATAATACATAATACAATTGTGATATCAATATGAACGTTATCGAAGCTATCAAGAGTCCTTGCTGAAGGGATCGAATGATTGATTGAATATGTTCCTAACGACGAGAACAGAGAAGCCGACAGTATCACCAAGCTGGCCTTTGACAGAGAAGAGGGTCTTCAGCTATATAAAAGAAAAAAATTATTGGTTGCCCCTCCTCAGTAATCCTTGAAAATAATAATTGCACAAGAATTTAAATGTTAACTCATACAAGATAAAAACAAAAATAAAAAATACCAAATAATGATAAAATATTAAATTTACTGAAATATAAATTTCCAAATCATAAAAAATTTAATTATAATTAACATTGGAAAAGGTATGAGAAATGTGAAAGGATAATCAATGAGATCAAATTGGAAACGATTACTTTTAAAAGAAAATGGGGATTATTGTTGGAGTTTAACGGTAATAAATTGGACACGTTGGTTTTGAATTTAAATTATTTTTGGACCAACACTGGCCTTTCACAAACAGAACAAAGCAGAAGCTATCTTACAAGTTTCTTGATACAAAACTACCTTCCCTCCAGTTGGTTCAAAATAGTCGGTTAACACTTAACAGTCTTGGGTTTTTTAAGAAGGGAAAAAAGCTGTGTTTAGCCACCTGAATAAACGAAACGAAATGAATCCCATAGAAAAGAAAGGAACCTCAGTCATAAACACAAATATATACATAAATATAAAGTGTATGTATATGATATGCAATAAGCATCCTTCAACTCTTTAGAGTTATTCCTCCAACCAGCCACCCACCCTACACATAGTAGATTTCTTCCACAACTGTGTTCTCAATAGTATGCTTTTCGAGGATTGTTCTGCACAAAAATACCAAACATATCATCAGAGATCAACTTCCAAGGCCAAAATGTTATCTACCCCTTATCAATATATATAATATGAAGGAACAGATTGAATACCAGGGGATTGGGTCTGTATCGATAGCCAAGCATCATTCGCTTCTTGTATTGCTCGTATATATCATCATCTGGCGTCACTTCTCCAGGATTATGAGCACCGACCCCCAAATTGTTCATCTTCACATCACCAGCCATGATTGGATCTGCAATGCCTTTCCTGGAACTCCCTAAACCATCACCTGCAACCCAATGCAAGCCAAGGTATTAAACTTCTCCCTTCTATAAACGGTGCTCATAATATGTAATTAATAGTTTGATAATACTATCGCAAAGGCAAAATAAACAATAAAAAATTACTGGCACCCGCGTCATTGATTGATTGCAAGATACAGAAAAAGATTAATTGCCACATGCATTTAAATCCCTTGTCCTAGATGGTTTATCTTATCTCAGTTTTTATGATTCATTTTAGACAGAACTTAGAGTTGAGTTTCAACCTGTTAGTCAACACAAACCAGGCTAGAGACGAGCAAGTATACAAGTTAGAGAGAGAAGATAAAGCACCTTCTTTCCAACCCATTTTCGATAAGAGTTTATGCCCAACATTATCAGATTGAATCTTTGTCTTCTGGGCAGTCTCCTTTGCAGCTTTTTGTGCAGCAGCATCATTGCAGGCAGCCATAAACTTTTCAAGCTCTTCCTGTGGGATATAATCGCCCATATGATGACCTTTCTTCACTGGACCAGCTAGCCAAAAGAATATGGGTAATGGGTTTTAGCAATAAGAAAAAAGAAAACACATCATGTCCACGTGAACACAGAAATACACACATTTCAAACATTCACCTTGAAGGGAAGGAGGTGGTGGCATCTCGTCTTTGGACTGCTTAGGTGTTCTCATCTTTTCTTCCTGGGCAGCCTTCTTCATGTAAAACTCCATCATTGCTATAGGATCTGCACCTGAAGGTGCACTGGATGAACCTGTGTCATAGAAAAGCAAGTATATAACATCAGGCAAACAAAATTGTCCATTAGTAATACCTGCTGATATCACAATACAACTGCAAATTGATAACGTATGAATTTACAATCTACAAGGACGATTTAACAGAAGGAAAAAAAAATTTTATATCATTAATTGACAATCTTAAGTGTAGATCAGAAAGAAATAATGCAGTTACTATTAAAACAAAGTAGCAGGCAGTTGCTTTTTCAGATTATTATAATTAAAAAAACAGAACATGATCGACAACCTTTAAACAGACGGAATGACCGAGGAGACATTTGCATAATTTGCTAGACAAAAGAAAGAAATATAATTTTAATTCAAAGAGCTTGATAACCCTAGACATGCAAACCAAGGAAAGCCAGACTCATATTCACACCATAGAAATAACTAACAACAAATATCTCATGCATCATCACCTGCTCTTCCCGCTGAAGTCCCTGAAGATCTAGGCTCCTCATTCTCATACAAAGCAGAGGCAGGAATTTGATAACTTGATTGCTGCGGAGCTGCCCTACTAGAGCTGCTTGTGGACTTAGAAGCTGAAATGCCTGTACCACATAGAAAAGCATTGGTCATGTCATTACAGAAGGATGGGACATATCACCTTTACATATGCAACAATCATAAATTTCTTGAGGTTTTTGGAGCTAATTCCTAGACTAGTTGTGCATGAACAGTAACTCCAATATATATTCTATGGTGCAGAACAGAATGAAGTAACAAGAAAGAAATAATAGCAACAGAAAATTAGAGCATACAAATCCAAAAAGATCCTATCCAATACCGTGGTCAAGGAGAGAAAAGATACTAACCGCTTTGAGGAGTTTGTTCTTCCTTATTCTCTAAAAGAGCTTTTTCCTCTTCGGCAAGGCGGTATGCATAGTATTTGTAATCAGAACAACTCTCATCGAAAAGGAATCTGGACACAGTAAAATATCAAATACACAGAACACAGAAAACAAAAAGGAGCCAAAAAAATCAATGCACTCGTGGAACTGAACTAAAAAGGCTAATGCCAAGTAAACATACTTGAAAGGTGTGTCGCCAGGGTTTTTTTGACGAGTAATATGTTCAAACTGCCTTCCATTTTTGGCAACAAAACTAGCAAGTTTGTCGGCAACTTTCTTCACAGTGAGATCGCTTGGGGAAGTTGGTGCTGCATATCACTTATAAAACTGATTAATACCAAGAGCATGAAGAAGAGAATGCAAATTACTCTTGTAGCAGGCGTGCCACATATTCCAAATCTTTCATTGAACATCTCTTTCCACCAATGTTGATTGGTAATTAAGATATAAGCTGCATTCATGAGACAAGAAATATTCAAGAATGTTTTGCCCTCTTCATCCACCACTTTAAGATCAGAGAAGATGGCCAGATGACTTCATAAATCACAGCAGTTTATGAAGGGGACTATTTTAACCTAGACAACTATAAAAAATTTCTTTATGATAAGAGAAAGGAGGAATTTTTGTCTAGACCTCTATTTAAGTCGGTGAGAACTTAACCGCAGGCACAATAAACTAGTAATTCAAACATTCATAAATCATAAACTCATTCTAGTTGGAAATGTATCTGACATGCAACCTAAGCATGTAAATTCCTTGAGGACCACTAGTCACCAACAGCAACACAACATTATTAAAAAAGCAGTAATTACCAACATCCACTTGTTTCAAAGCTTGTTCAGAGGAATCTGATCGACCCAATTTTTGCTTTTTAACTGGTTTGTCATCTAGCCTCCCTGCATCTTGGTCCTCTTCATCCTCATCTGCATCCAACTTAACAGGAGGTGCCACAAGCTTTGATTTCTGTTTCAAGCTGAAAGCAAGTTTGCCCCCTGAAGGAAGTTGGGTGGTCTTGCGTACATCATTGGGCTTAAAAGCAATGGAAGGCTTGGGAGCTGACGACCCTTTTACAACTTTGGGGGGTTTAGATTCCTCCAAAGCCGCAGCCTTGTCTTTGTCATCCTTCTGTTGTTGAAGCTGTTTAAACCTCTCCATGAAGGAACCATCATTAACAAAAAGGCTAGATGGCACTCCTTTCTCCATTGGCAAAAAGAGCCAACAACACTTAAAAACGCTATTGACAGGAAGTTGCTGCTGGACAAGTAAAGCTTCCAAGATATTTAGATGTTGCAGAGGGTCTTAAGGTATGACCATTATAACAACACATAGTATTTACTATAACACAAAGAAAGCACCAAAATAAGCTCGACAATTAAAAAGCATGACAAAACGATAAAATCACACTTGCAAAAGCAGAATTCATGTCTTCTTTTCAATAACCCACACAAAACAAACACCAGATCAAAATACGTATGTTCCTATATTCCCAATACCCGATGACAACCATCAGCTGATCAATTGGATTCTCCTAAAACTTTATTTAGGGTTCTTTGACCTAATTGATAAAATCAATCATTTCTTTTATAACAATCAACCAATAACACAATAGATTCAGATCTATGAAGAACGGGTAGCACCAGATCCGTCGAACGCAAATCGAACGGCTACCGCCGATTCCGTATAAAAACAATTAAAATAGTTTTCAAAAATTCCAGATAAAAAAGGAAAGGAAAGGGATGATGCCGGCGGCCGAATCGGAGAAAAAGCAAGGAGAGACCGGAGACTGACCTGAAGACGGAGAAGATACTGTCGGTTTCTAGGTTCGATCTGAGCCTTCCAATCGGAAAATAATGGAGGGTTTTTTTCCCTTTTTCTTTTTTCTCCTTTTTACAATTTTTGTTTATTTATATATTTATATTCGATGAAAGAGAATGAGGTGAAGGTCGAGTCGGTCAGGTTAAGAGAAAAAAAAATTATTTATTTATTTAGGGTAAATTATTTAGTAGTCACTCAACTATGATATTATTCTTTTTCAGTCACTGAATTAAAAAAAAGTTACAAAATGGTCACTCAGTTATTCAATTTTATCTTTTTTAGTAACCCAAATATCTTGGATTTTGGGAGTTTTCATTTTTATGTTAATCAGGTGGTGACCAAAAAGGAAAATTTTAAATAGTTAGATGGTCATTTTGTAACTTTTCACAGTTGATTGACCAAAAATTTACTAATAGTTAAGTAATTGTTTTGTAATTCTTCATAGATAGGTGACCAGAAAATAAAAAAGACCATAGTTGAATGACCTCTATTGAAAATTATCCTTTTTTTTGTTTGTTTTTCTTTAACACATCATATCACCACAAAAATTAATATACAAATAAGAATTATTATTTGCCGTCTCAGAAGGGGTAAATAAGAGGTATATGCCTTTTCTTTTTTTTTTCTTTTTTATTTTATTTTGAGTTTTAGGTTTTTTTTTTAATTTAAGGAAATAAGTTGTTTTTTTAGAGAGTGTGTGTGAAAGTATACCAGTGGATGCGCTTTTCACCTATGGTAATTTTTTTTTGAAAGTTGACAACGATAAAATTTTTAAAGGGTCCCAACGATAATTTATTTCCTATAAATATCATGTCACTTTTCATTATTTTCACTCAAATCCAACTCTTTCAGTTCTTTCTAAACTGTCAACTCTTTCAATTCTCTCAAGTTTTGTTCTAAATTTTATGATACATTTGTTTTAAAATATTATAGTTTTATTTAATTATTTTGTATATTATTCGTTTCGATTAAATTTTCATGAATAACTTCTCTAATTTGTTTCGACGTTAAGCACATTTCCGCTGCTCAAGCGATAATGGTAGATAGAATTTTAAATTTCGTTATTTCCAATTAAGTTAAATTTAAAGTATTTTATTTTTTAAAATTATTTAAATTAATTTTTTTGTCGATATAAATAGGCGAATGATCATGTTTTTGAGAGGTCCATTCCTAACCTGTCAATGAGCCCAAATATCAAAATTCGTGGTTACTTGCAAAACACGGGATTCTTGCATGCATCTCGTATGCTCAGGGGCTACAAACTCAACCTTACATTCATCAGCGCGATGATGGAAAGCTGGAGGCCTGAGACACATATTTCCCATCTTCTATGTGAAGAGTGTACAATCACACTTGAGAACGTAGCTTTACAATTTGGTTTACCGGTGGATGGGCCAATCATCACGGGATCAGCAGTCGTTCTCGATAAAGAGGAAATTTGCGATGCATTTTTTGATAAGGTGCCGGATAAGATTTACGGTGGTCAAATATATATGAAGTGGTTGGAAACCAATTTCAAATATCTTCCTAAGGACGCGCTTGACGTCATCCAAGAACAATACCTTCGAGCATTAGTCCTGAGGTTAATCAGGGGCATTCTAGTGCCCAATAAATCTTGAAAATTAATACACATAAGGTGGCTACTACACTTAATCAACTTAAAAGAAAGCAGATGAATAAGTTGGGGATCAGTTGTGCTGGCCACATTTTACCGGGAGTTGTGTCAGGCGACGGAACTGGATGAAATGTCAATCGGTGGTTGCTTGGTCCTGCTGCAGTCATGGGCCTAGTGGCGACTACCATTTCTACGTCCTCGAGTGAATCACTCGTATATGTTTCCATTGGTGACAAGGTAAAAATCAGTTCTTAATAAATATGTAGTGTGTATAGTAAATGTTGTTTATTTGTTGTAATGTTTGAATTAATATATCGCTTGTACAAGTGGAACTATAGGTCGAGTTACGAGGGTCTGCCTAAGGAACTCGAAGATATCTGACTGTTGTTAGATCAACGCTTAGAAGCCGATGTTAGTTACTTATTTTTTTCAAACCCATAATAATTACATAATGATTTGTAAAATAAAATTTCGTACATAACAAAATTTACAATTATGCACTTTGGTTTGAATGGATGTCATACGCCGACCCGTGTATCATAGAATGTGTTCCGCTTTGAATTTTTAGCCAATCGGAGTATGTGGGACGCAAAGATGCCGTTGATAATGTAACACCCCTTACCCGAGACCGTTTCCGGAGTCAAGCACGAGGCATTACTTAGCTTATCTTACCAATTCGGAGCATAAAAACTAGGTTTGAAAATTTATTTCATTATTCGCAGCAAATCTGTCTAATCGCGCAGCAGTTACTAAATTAATTATAACTTGAGCTACAGAACTCGAAATTTAATCCCGTAAATTTTCCCTGAAACTAGACTCATATATCTACTCACCATAAAATTTTTAGAATTTTTGGTTCAGCAAATTAGTACAGTTTATTAGTTAAAGTCTCCCCTGTATCACCACCAGACTGCCCTGACCTCTAGTCACTAAAAATAAGTTTTCTCACTATAGAATTTTCATATGAAGTTCTTACTTGTTTCTATAGAAAATAGACTCATTAAGGAATCTAAGCATGTAAATTTCAACTCATAACCATTTTTGTACAATTTGTAATTATTTTCTAAACTCAGAACAGGGGACTCCAAAAACAGTTCTGACCCTATCTTACTAAAATTCACATATCTTAAAATATAAATTTCTTTTTTTCTACACCGTTATTTTTCCATGAAAATAGACTCAACAAGCTTTAATTCCATATATCATTCACCCTCTAATTCATTTTATACTATCTTGGGTGATTTTTCAAATTCACGTCACTGTGCTGCCTGAATTCTGTTTCTTTGCAAAATTTTATCCTTTCATGATTTCCATGCATAATTTATCACCTAATCTTTCATAACAACAAACACCTTCATCCTTAATCATTTTAATAACCATACATCATCAAATACTTACACATCACTCATTAGCAAAATCATCACTACAAACATACAAAATAACTAAATCCCTATACATGCCATAACTTAAACGTGTTTCGATATAAAATACCGAGCAGTTGTAGTTGATAGTGTGGACGATCTCCGACTTCTTTAGGATCCTTGAAGTAGCTTTGCAATACTATAAGAGAAAGAGAAATAAAAGAAGTAAGCATAAAGCTTAGTAAGTTTACTAGCAAATAAATAACAATATTTAACTTAAATAATTAAACTCAATGTCTATATCTCTAGTTTACTCTTTAGTTAATCTCATACTAGTTCTCTTACTTGTTTACTTAGAATATTTGTGTGCATAACTTACTCAATCCTTGCTGCATCGTTGAACATCAATTGATAGTATAATAAGTTCTTAAGTCTTACAACTTACCTGAGCTTGCCATTTATGCTTTAAACTGAACTTTCATGAACATGATTCGTTTACAAGCCCGTTGAACTACATTGGAATAATAAGGATACTCGGGTCTCTTCTGATAATAACATGCCAAAGCCATGTCCCAGACATGGTCTTACATGGGATGTTCTCGTGATGGTGCCCATGCCATGTCCCAGACATGGTCTTATAGGGGACCTCTCATCTCGGTGCCAACGCCATGTCCCAGACATGGTCTTACATGGGACCTCTCGTCTCGGTGCCCATGCCATGTCCCAGACATGGACATGGTCTTACAGGGGACCTCTCATGATCTTAAGGATGCCAATGCCATGTCCCAGACATGGTCTTACATGGGATCTCTTTACCCAAATGTCATGACATTCGTATCCAGTACCATCCTTATGTATCAACGGGACTTTTAAATTTTAATTATCTATCATTTCATGCTTGGATCATCATCAAATAAATTCATAAAATAAATTCATAATTTCTGGAAATTAACAGCATTAATAATAAATATTGAAATATTGCATTTATTTACCGTAAACTTACCTCGGTACCAATTATAGCCAAATTCACCAACTTAGTCTTCAATTTTATTCTTCCCTTTGTCTAACCTCGAGTTTCGTACTTCTTGATCTAAAATAGTAAATTTAACTTATTTAATAATCACATTCATCAAAATAGCCCTCGAATCTAACTTTTTCAAAATTACAATTTTGCCCCTAAACTTTTACATAATTACATTTTTGCCCCAAGGCTCGGAAATTAAACTTCATCTCTTATTCTTATGTTTTATAACATTCTGAACATTTTTCCCTTCTATGGCAACATCAAATTCTAATTTAATCCCTTATCAATACTAATTTTATTTTTGCATTCTAACTCTATATTCTCTCTTAATTCTTACTATAAACTCAGTTTAATTCTTCAATTTCCCCATAAATCCCTAATTTCGGGATTCTTTCAATTTAATTCCTATCAATTCAAAACTTATGTTTTATTTTACAAATCAACCTTTTACTAACTTTTAACTTAAAATTCAATCATTTTAACATCTAATTCATCAATTAATTCAACATGAACAACATCTAATAACCTACTAACTTCCAAAATTTCCACTTAAATCAAGTAGTATTTTGCTCTAGGATTCCAAAAATATCAAAACCATAAGAAAAAGGGACTAAATTAACTTACCAATTGAATTTAGAAGTTTTGAAACCCCTGAACCGTCGCTCTTTCTTTTTCTTCTTTCTCCCTTCTCTGTTTCGTTTTGCTCTCTGTTTCTTTCTTTCTCATTTCTATTCTTTCTTTTGTTATATATATATATATAATATAATATAATATAAAATATTAATAATAATCATTACTTACATATATATAATATATATATTAACTAGAATATCTCAGATATTTCTTTCACCTCAACTTTAGAAAAAGGCATAATTGCCTATTTGGTCCTTTTAACTTTTCTTTAATCTATAATTAAACTTTTATCCCTATTGCAATTTAATCCTTTTTCATAATTAACTATCGAAACATAAAATTTCTTAACGAAACTTTAATATTATCCTATTGACACTCCGTAAATATTTATAAAAATATTTACGGCTCAGTTTATAATATCGAGGTCTCGATACCTCGTTTTCGACCCAATTTACCTAATAATTTCTTTTAAATCACAAAATTCACTAATTCAAAAATATTTCTAACTTCTTCATCGAATTTAGTGATCTCAAATCACTGTTCTGACACTACTGAAAATTGGGCTATTACAGATAATGTACACGAAGGTGGAAATGCACGAATCGAATTGAGTGATAGTGTCGTTAATTGCCGTTAATGGTGTAACGGTAAGCTGACGTGGCACGTTAAATCATCATTTTAAACGAAAATTTTAGGTTAAATACATTTGGTCTCTATATTTTTTTCGTCTTGAGCAATTTAAATTTTGTTCTTTTATGTTCTTTTAACTTTCATTTTTTCCCCATTATTTTCTGCTTCTCATTTTGTTTTCCTCCCTTCAATTATTTATGTCAGCAACTTGTAATGATTGGTTGGTTAAGAAAAAAAATGAACAATGATATAAAGCAGCTTAAGATGACATACTCAGGTGCATGATAAGTCGAAGGTTCCCAAAACAAAAGTTGAATGTAGACGAGCAACCATGTCGAGAACCTGGTTTGAGAGGTTAAAATCTGCAATATTTGCTTTGAAGTCTTCAAAAAGGACATTGCTAGATCTGATATCTCTGTGGATAATTGAAGGTTGAGCCTTCTCGTGCAAATATTCCAAACCCTTTTTCGCATCACCCCCAATTCTTACCCTTTTGCAAACCCTAAACCCTAAACCATAAACCCTAAACCCTAAAACCCTAAACCCTAAACCCTAAAGCTACGTTAACAGAAATGGAGAAAGGAGGAAAATAAAAGGAGAAACAAAAGAGAATGTAAAATAAAGAAAAATAAATAAAAGAACATAAAAGAAAAAATTAAATTGCTCAAAACGAAAAAATATAGGGACCAATTGTATAATTTAACCTAAAATTTTCATTTGAAATAATGATTTAACGTGACATGTCAGTTTATCATTACACCGTTAACGACAGTTAACGGGTCAATGACTAAAATGTTACAACGCGATAACGCAAGTGACTAAAACGTAACATTTCAAACATAAATGACTAAAATGTAATCCGAAGCAAACAAAAGTGATTATTTTAGTAGTTTACCGTTAATAATAACACATGAAATATGTATGATATTAAAGTTTTAAAAAATAAAATAAATTGTTGTGTTGTCATCAATCTCGAGTCCATGTTGAGTTAACTTGTAACACAACTCAATCAAATACATTATTAACACTAGAAATCATATCACATACGTATGTGTGTCGAAACCATTGATTTAGAACACAGATGCGTGTTTAAAAACAACATATAATAAAGATTAAAACACGGTTAGAAACTAATTAATCACAGTAACGCATGAAATATGTACGATGTTAAAATAAAAAAAATTAAATTAAACTGTGAGTAAACGGAATTTAGAAACATATAAGTATATCATATTAACAATACTAAATGTACTACAAATATTTATCATGGCGTTGTCATCAATCTTGAATTTTTTTATAGTAAGAAGATGATATATATGTATATTAATGAACAAATTTTAATAAAATATTAAAATAAAAAGGTTAGAACCAAAAATAAAAAATAAAATTGTTACTTATAATATTAACATATTAAATTATTTTTTTAAATATTTCATTAGGTATTATTATAAATTTTTAAATAAATTATTTTTGAAGGAATTTAAAAAAATATTAAATATTAATTATAACTATATATTTATAATAATTTTAACATATCATTAGGATAATGTTTATTTAAGAAAAAATTAATTTTGTTATTATATTCCTTAACAATAATGCCACTTTATTCGTATTTCTTTTATTGGTTTTTGTTAAAATAAAAAATATTAAAATATCTTCAGCTGAATTAGGATCCGGTTGATGAGCAACATCAACTCAATAAAGTGATTTATAAATAGTAAGTATAGATAATTATAAAAACATATTATATATTATCTCTTTACATGCTTTATTTATTTATTCATAGTAACAAATAATATAAGCCGGGCATCATATATAGATCTGTTTAAGGATTGGGTTATTCGTCTAAACCCAAAGGCTCACCCGAAATTTGGGAGGGTTTGGACAAAAATATTAGGCCCGTTTAAAATATGGGTCACGCTCAGACTTGAACATTCAATACCCAAGCCCGGCCCGACCTATTTTTAAGTTTATAATACTTTATATTATATAATTTAGAACACATTAAAAAAAACAAACATATACTAAATATATAATACTACTCTAATATAAACATTAAAATAATGTTAAGATGACTATATAAAATATTTCAATAAATACAAAATATATAAATTTATTAAATATTAAATAATATAATATAAATAATTTTAAAAAATAAAAATAATATGTGTGGGCTAAAATGGGCTTGGGTTAATCTTTTGTAAATATGGGTAGGTTTAGATAAAATTTTATGTCCATATTTTGGGTCGGGCGGGCTTGGGCAAGCATAAGTATATTAATATCATGTTTAAATCCAGCATCAAGTCGGCCTAAGGTTTGGGCCATGGAACCATGGAATGCTCTAAATAACTAGGTCCGGTCCAATTTTTTTGGGCCCAAAAAATGAATAAATTGGATTATTTCTCAAATAAATAAATAAATATTTTATTTTACATTATTATTTAGTGATGATGATGATGTGAGTAATATCCTTAAAATAATTTTGTTTAAAAATTTATATATATATATATATATATTTGGAGACCACAAAATAATTGAATGAAAATTTAATTATTAGGACCGTAGTTATATATATATTTTTTTTATAATTATATAGAATTGTAATTCTCTAAACGTGTTTAACTGACATATTGTAATTACATTATAATTCTATAATTATAATTTTTATGTAAGTAATCCTTAAAAAATTATATCCACTTTGCATATTTAGCCTGATCCTTTTACTACCCATGTATAGAAGTGTAAATGGAACAAGTTTGGGCCAGGCCCTAATAAAATTTTAGGCCCAGGTTTGGCCTGAAAAATAAACTTAAAATTTTACTTAAACTCGATCCAAATAAAAATACTAAAATCCGACTCAACTCAGTCTATCTGTATTAAATTTTTTATATAAAAAAATTAAAAAACACAATACATCAAAACATTAAAAACATTAAAATAAAGGTTTCCCAACAAATTGAAAATAAATTTTAAAAAGGCTTTATACTTAAATAACACTAACATAGGTGCAACTTAACAAGTAAATGCCTCAAAAATAGTAGCAAAATTAACAATAAAATAAGAGTTATACAGTATCTAAACAATAGTAACAAAATAATAGTGAAATGATAGCAAAATAGTGAGAAAATAATAACAAAACAACAAATTTTCTTTTTGCTAATTTGGGTCAGGCTTGGACAAAAAAACCTTGCTCGAGGCCCAACTTATTATCTAAATGAGTCTTATTTTTTACCCAAATCCATATTTTGAACCGAGTTAGGGAGGTCTAAATGTATTAATCTTTAAATCATGGTTAAAGAGACAAAAATTAAAGGAATGAATGAGTGATATATTATGGCGGTAAGTGGTAGGGCTTGTTTCTGTTTTGTCATTAGTGAATAGCAAATGCATGTGAGAGCACTTGGAAGTTTGAGTGTGATAAGCGAGTGATGGTAGGGACGAAGCCATCCCATGTTATCTCATCACTTCCAAGCTGGTTTTAATGGGGGACCCCCTTTGTTTAATCCATGTGTCGGGGGTTGGACCAGTTTCCCCATGTGGTTGCATTGCTAAACCAACTCATCTCCTTGACCTTTTTCTTCAACCATTGCTCAACTTCATGTTGGGTCTCAAGCTTTGCGTCACCCAAGCTTATTGGTAAATTTCGAGACTGAGTCATAAAAAGATCGATATTGTTTAAGTAAAATATGAAGTTTAAGTCTTGTGACTCGTGAGTAGAGAAAACAGTGAAGTGCGAAGCTAAACAAAATTTCTGGAAAGCGGATTTAAGTTATATATTTTCATGAAAATTAAAATAAAATTTCATAATTTTAATAAAATATATCTTTACCGTTTTTTGGAGCAAAATGTAATTTTGCCTTTTACTTTATTAAGATTTTGTAAAACTTAAAGGGATAATATTGAAAATTTACATTTTAGGGACGTCGAGGCCCCTACTAGCCGCCCAACCCCGTCTCTAAAAACAATGTTGAAAAAACTTACTCCCTATTTAGAGATCCAAACCCAGATTCAAATTTAGTTGGAATTTCATGTGACTACCAAATACCGAAAGGTCTAGAATAAAAAATATGCTCCAACCTCCTTGGATTTTTAATGCATCATTTGATGACCATTAAGAGTTAAAATCGAGGTGAGCGATAAGATTGGTTCGGTAGAGCTATAATTATTTATTATAGATGTGAGAATGGAATACAATAGTAGTCAAATAAAAATCAGTGGTGAAATATATGTTCGGGTTCAATCACAACGTTCACTTAAAACGAACCCAATATTGTTATATTAATAATAAAATATTAATATCAAATATTATCTATTGCTTAACAAATTTATGTTTTGAAAGCTTTTTATGGTTTTGCAAACAAATTTATGTCCCGGTTTGGCCTTATTTGATTCTTTTTAATAGGGATGACCATGGAGCAGGTTGGGGTGGATATTGCTAAATCCACTACCGCTTCACAATTGACACGCTTTGCTTGGTCACCTACCCTGCTCCGCTATGATTTTATAATATTGAAAATCACTATCACCTTCATGGATGTTGGATGCATCCATCCTCACCCTTAATATTTTCTACTCATTTAATTTTTTCTACTCATCTTTAATATTTTCAATCTTTTTAAACTCAATAAACATTTTAACATAATTCTTCAAAAAATATTTAAGCATAAAATACATATTTCTCCTATATTATTTTATTACATTTTTACCCTTTTAATAGTTTATATATACAATAATAAAATAATAATTTTATATAGAACAGGTCGAGGCGGGACAAACAATTACTTTAATCATTTCATTCCCACTATCTAAAAGAAGAAATATATTTGCCTCCACCCAGCATCCACTTTTCAAACAAAAAAAAAATCCGCTCCGATTCAGAATTAGACTTGTCCATGGGCCGGGCGACCCGGCCCGACCCGACGGCTCGCCCTAAATATGAGAGGGTTCGGGTAAAAATATATGCCCGAAATATGGGCTTGAGCAAAAAATGAGGCCGTTTAAAAAACGGGCCAGGCCTCGGGCACCACTTTTTTGGCCCGGGCCTGGCCCGGCCCGAATATAATAAATATATGTTTTTTATTTTTATTTTTAAATTTTTAAATTTTTTTATTTTTTTATTTTTAAAATAATTTTTTAATGTTTATTAAAAAAATGGACCGGGCCGGTCTCGGGCTTATGATATTTTTCTCGGGCCGGGCCTGGACAAAATTTCAGGCCCATATTTCGCGCCGGGCCTGGGCCTAGGAGGCGGGCCGAAAAAATTTTCTTTTAGAATCTATGAGACAGTTTAAGTTTTGTCATCCTTACATTTTAATAATACAGTCATTAAATTGATCCATTTAACAATACAATAACTATTTTGATTGAATCCAATGTCTTCCAATATACTCAAATTAACTAACTACCGGTAGAAGTAGAAGGTAAGAGAAACCAAAAGGGTCTTGGCCTGGCTTCCTCAAAAATTTGGAAAATTATTGTTAGGTCCTTTGGAATTTTTAAAAATTTTAATGAAATCCTCTGAAATATTTAATTAGATCTTCAATTTTTAATGTCACATTTCGCTACTATAATTGACTATAATCAAAATGTTAGAGATTATATGACTTGAATCCCGTCACTTGTTAAATAAATAAATATAGTAACAAAATAAGAGGATTTATGGGGGGGAGAAAGGTCGAGGGTTTTTCACCCTTAAAGAGATGTAGTCGAAACTCTTTTTGTATCATTCATTTTTCAACACTAGTGAATTTCTACTCTTCTGCTCGTAGTTTTTTTCCCAAAAGTGTTTCCACGTGAAATCTGTGTATTCTTATTTTTCTTTTCTTATTACTTTACAATTGTTCTACTGCCATTATCAACGTTTATTATAACACAAAATAAATTTTTTTTTAAAACCCCACATTTACATAAAATGAAATTCGAATATAAAACCTCTCGCTACTTCAACTTTACCATTACACCCAACTTCATTTTCACCAAATTTTGAATCATGAAAAGCAGGATTAATTTGTAACTAGTGGTGAAATTAATCATGGTTAATTGAATAGCTGCAAGATCATGCTTGATTACCGAAATTGATTCATCCATGTTATAGACACTCCAAAATCAATATTCTCCATGATTAAACCCATGCCACAATTCACCATAAATCTTTTAGTAATAATTTATTTCTTGAACAATAAATCTTTTAGTGATCATTACACCAATGAAATGACTAAATTGTAAAAAAATAGGAAATGGGACCCTCAAAAAGAATTAAAATCCTAAATTGAAATTTAATAGGGTGACCGATTGATCCCATGACATTATTGGGCAATGAGCATCGTGCATGCATGTGAATATCTCATGTTGAGCTCCATTTTTTTAAAAATTTCTAAATCTGAATTTCAATTCGATTTAATTGTAAAAAAATGATAATTTAAACTCAAAATTGATTAAAATGTAAAATTACATCAAAAGTTGATGAATCCAAATGAACTGAATTTGATATAATCTAAAATATTGATTAGTTAATCTGAACGGCTCAAATCTTATATAATTCAAAAATTTTGATTTAACCTCATCTAAATTGACTCAATTCAAAATTATCTGAACATATGATATCAACTCAATCAAGAACTTGATAAATAAATAAATAAATAAAATAGAAATATGACAAATTTCATATTAACACTATTCACGACTATATATATTTGATAATTTAAACACATTATTACTTTTAAAAATTATTTAAAAAATATGACAGCATATGATATATTACCGTATAATTATATATATTGTCAAATATTAAATATTATACTTAGTAGCGGAGTCAGGCTGGCAAGGGCGTCGTACATTTAAAATGAAACATTTTCTATTTAAGTCCTTTAAAATTTAAAATTAATAAATGAAAATTTGTACTTTAGCCCCCTAAAAATGATAAAAAATTTTGATTTAATCTTTTAAAAATTTGATGGTCAAGGGTGTTCATTACCCCAGGTGTGGCCTGGGTTCGAGTCACGCTAGTTGTGTTGGTTGTTTGGGCTTTGCCCTATTATTGTAATTCACCAAATTACATTTTTACTAGAGGTGCTCATGGGCCGGGCCGGGCCCAAAAAATTTCGACCCGGGTCCTAGGCCCGGGTCCGGCCCGGCCCGTTTTTAAAATAAATACCAAAAATTTATTTTAAAAATTAAAACAAAAATAAAAAATATTTTAAAATATTTTAAAATTAAAAAAATTAAAAAAGTATTTTAATAATATTTTAAAATTAAAATAATTTTTAAAAAAAGTATTTTAAAAATAAAAAAATAAAAATATTTATTATATTCGGGCTGGGCCGGGCCGGGCCGGGATCGGGCCAAAAAAGTGATGCCCGAGGCCCGGCCTGTTTTTTTATCGGGCCTCGTTTTTTTGCCCAAGCCCATATTTCGGGCCTATATTTTTACCCAAACCCTCCCATATTTCGATTGGGCCGGGCGGAGCACCTCTAATTTTTACTATTGTAAAAATTAAAATTTGATTTTGGCCCCTAAGAATTTTTCTACCTCCCCCCCTAATACTTAGTAAATTAGAAGTGAAGTGAATTTCAAATTTTTTAAAGAATTGTATTGTAATACATACTATTACAAAATATGATGTGATAAAAAAATTAATTTATTTAAATATTTAGATAAATTTTCGAGTTTGAATCTCTTGAATATAAAAAAAAATTTAAAAAAAGTTTCGTCGTTTAAAATTTCAACCCAGCATAAATCCAGATTTAATTAACTAATTAACACCGTATATGTTTATCGAATATTAGTAGATCTCATTATAAAAAAATTTAATAACAAAAACAATTAAAATGGATATTTACACTCACACATGTTGAATTGATTTGTTCATAGTTAGAGTTCTTTATGCTAGTTTTAAGTAGAATATATATTTGTTTAAGTTCTGCTCAACCTGAAATATGAACATAAAATTTTGTTCAATCTTACCTATATTTGTTAATGACTAATCTAAGCTCAATTTAAACTTGCCCGTACTTTTTTGTATTTTCTTAAAAACATTTATATTATATTTAATTTATTTATTAAATTTTTATATATAGGCACATTGTAATATTATATGTTATAATCACTTTAAATTTCTATGTTATAAATTACATAATACATGATATTATAAATATTGAAAATGGACAACATTCAATACAAGTCTTAAATGTTCAAACTCATACTATATTTTAAACGGATTTAATTTTTTTGCCCAAATCCTTTTTCAGATTTAAGAATTGAAATTCGCCCGAGTTAACTCGGCTCATGAGCTACCATAAAGGTACCTCCCTTAATATCTCCATTTTTGCAAAATCTTGTCAGAGCTCACTGCTCACTCTCTTTCACTTTCATTCATCTCCATTATTGTTTCAGATCGTAAAATCAAAACCAAATTTTCGTTTAATTTATACATATAAACACCCAAAAAACAAAAAGGGCATAAAAAAGGAGATTCAATGGGGATCTTCTCCTTCAATGCCATAGCTTTGGCCTTCTTATTAGCCATTATCTCCGGCGCCGTCAATGCTTGCCCTCCTTCCGACCGAGAAGCATTGCTAGCTTTAAGTTCATCGTTAAAGGAGCCTTATCTAGGCATCTTCGATTCATGGAAAGGCACCGATTGTTGTTCCAACTGGTACGGTATTAGCTGTGACCCCACCACTCACCGAGTCACCGACGTTTCCCTCCGCGGCGAGTCCGAAGACCCCATTCTTCAAAAAACCGGCCACTCATCTTCCGGTTACATGACCGGTACCATTAACCCTTCTATTTGTCAGCTTGACCGGCTCACTACTTTAATCATTGCTGATTGGAAAGGTATCGCCGGTGAGATCCCATCATGCTTGGCGTCGTTGCCCAACTTGAGAGTCTTGGATCTCATCGGAAATTCCTTATCGGGAAAAATCCCAGACCAGATAGGGAACCTTCAAAAGCTCACCGTCTTAAACTTAGCTGATAATAAAATCAACGGCGAAATCCCAAGCTCCATTGTTCAACTTTCCAGTTTAAAACACCTCGATTTAAGCAACAACCTCCTCACCGGCGAAGTCCCGGCCAACTTTGGCAACCTGAAAATGCTGAGCCGTGCATTACTGAGTGGAAACCAACTCACTGGAACGATCCCAATCTCCATCAGCAACATGTACCGGTTAGCCGACTTGGATATATCGAGAAACAAAATACAGGGTCAAATACCAGCACAGTTAGGCAAAATGAAGGTGCTCGCAACGTTGGACTTAGGCAGCAACATGCTCACCGGCGAAGTACCGCCGGCGGTTCTGGGCAGTACCGGTTTGGGTATCTTAAACTTGAGTCGAAACTCCCTTGAAGGCAACATTCCGGACGTTTTCGGGCCGAAATCGTACTTCATGGCACTTGATTTATCGTTCAATAACTTGAAAGGTCCGGTCCCCGGATCTTTATCGTCGGCGAAGTTCGTCGGACATTTAGATCTCAGCCATAACCATCTTTGCGGTACGATTCCGGTGGGAACGCCGTTCGATCACCTTGAAGCTTCATCATTTGATAGTAATGATTGTCTTTGCGGCAATCCACTCAAGACTTGCTAATAATATTTGCTCAATGAAATTAATAATTGTGCATGGGGGATTAAATTGTAATAGAATGTTTTATTTTGGGTTATTATTAGAAATAATAGAAGTATTGAAGGTTGTCTTTGGTTATTACACCGATTTCATTTATGTGTAATAACATGTAGAAGTGTACGTAATATGTAACGTAAGCGTGTATTAATTTATTTAATGAGTGTTTTTCTACATAAAATATACTAAAACTACACTCAATGTCACTAAATTATTAATAAATCTATATTTTTATCACTAAACTACTTGAAATTAAATTTTAATTTAAATCATTAAGTTATTAAAATCGTTGTTGTATGCTCGTTCTCTTTTCATTTTCTTCTACAGTACGAAACAATTTTGAATGTCACCCAAATTTTAAATAATTTTCTTTTTTAATATCCAGATTATCATAGTATATTTTTTAAAAATATTTTATTAATTGATTTAATGAGACAATTTCTAATTCCTCTTTTTTTGTTATATATTTATTTCTCAATTAATAATAGATGAAAAAGGTGGTTGAAATGAATTGAATGAAAAGACAAGCATTATTGCAGATCTCTGTGTTTAACAGAGAAAAAACAAAAATGGTATAATATAAATATTGCCTGATGGCGTATGCCTTTCTGACGAAGCACGTGAACACATGCAATTAGACCTGTGAATTGGTAATTGGATAAGTTCTGCTTTAGGTCCCTTTACTTTTTACACATTTAGAATTTCACCCCACATTTTTCTGCTTTAGAAATGCAAGTCCAATTATTGACATAATTAAAAATTTTATATTAAATTCAAGTTCAATTCAATGCCATTTTTTTGTTACATAGCTATTAAGTGAATATTTCTTTCATTTCAAAATATCACAAACCCTGAAAATAAAGTCTTAACTTGGAAACGAAATTCTCTCCACAGTTATCACGAAACTCTCACCAAAACTCATATGCGACTATATCTTGTCGCCCTCAAAGAAAAGTCCTTGTTGATTGGTGTGTTAATTTTGGCCACTCAAAAGAGGGATACAATGGCCCTCTTAAATCGGCTAAGATTAGAGTTCTAAGCATACTAAAATATCATTGGAACAAACAAAGTTTAGTGGGGGGAAAAGTCTTACTTGGAGTAAAAAACGCGACTGCTTATGTGGAGAATACATCGTCTCTGCGTCTCCATTTCAACGTTGTCAGTTGCTCGTCAAACGTCATTCTAACTACCTGCAAAGAATTCGATAAATGCAACACACCCCACAAATTCAATTACAAAATTATTAAAAATTCATTTTCTTTTTCGATAAATGCAACGCATCCCACAAATTCAATTACAAAATTATTAAAAATTCATTTTCTTTTTACAAAATTATATTATTACTGGAATGTTTATCCTTTTACATCTTTATAAATCATTACAATTTTCCATACAATAAAAATATAATTAAAAATATTAAACCTTTTAACTTATCATTCCAACCAAAACATAATTTACTCTTTATATAAAATTTTAATAAATATAATTATTACATAATTATTTCTTAATCTAAAATATAAATTAGGTTGACATAATTATTACAGGCAATATATGTAAATTCTAAAGTAGAAAGATTGTAATATTAATGTAGGTTTAAAGTTAAAAAATGTTTTGTCAGATTCAGTTGGGTCCTAAATCAGACATAGATTCTGAACATTCATATGATACACACCAAGTTGAGATAAGATAAAAGGTGATTTAAGTATTTAATAATGCCTCATTAATTATATATTTATATTACTACTATTATTATTATTCAAGAGATTAATTAAATTAATATCACTTTAATGAGATTCAACACAATATGATATTATAAAAAAATATCATTTTTATAAAGCAATAAATTTAAAAAACACATTCACATAATAAATTTGAACTCTTTGCGAGTAAAAGTATTATGGAGGCTTTATTATAGGGGTAAGATTATCTTTTATTCTTTTTACTTAAAAATAGAAAAATTAGTCCTTTAAATTAAAAAAGTAAATTGGTCATTTCTATTAAAATTCATCTACTTGTACTGTTAAAACTGACTCAGTTGATGGAATAATTGACAGTGACACGCCACGTATATCTCATACTGATGTACAGATTTTAAGTGAGAGAGACAAGGTGAGCTTGCATGCATGTGATGAAATGCATAGGATTCATAAAAAATAAAATAAAAAGTTAGCAAGTTGCAAATACAAAAGATCAAAAGATGCCCTACTTTATATCATCTTCTTTTAATGTATAGTTTTTATTCTTTTCTTTTTGTATGATTGGGATTTGTGGACCATCCTCAATTACCATTACCAAAATTAAGGGTACATAACAAATTATTCACTTGGAATTTGTGAAGTTTGTGGTTTAATGTGCATACATCATGTTGACATTACATTTATTCGGTGGCGGAGTTAAAATGTTAATTTTGAGAGAGTTAAGTTAAAATTAAATGTGTTATGTAAAAAAAGAAATTCTCATTTCAACTTTTACAAGGAGAAGATATGAGGAAAGTAGTATGAGCATAGAGGTGCTCATGGGCCGAGTCGAGCTTAAGTATGATATTAACATACTTTATGCTTGCTCAAGCCTGACCCAGCCCGAAATCTGGGCCTAAATTTTTGCCCAAACCTGTCCATATTTGCAAAAGACTAACCTAAGCCCATTTTATGTCTGCCCATATTTTTTAAATATTTATTTTATTTTATATTTAATAATTTTATACATTTTTTATTTATTGAAAATTTTCATATAGCCGTCTTAACATTATTTTAATATTTACATTAGAGCAGTATTATATATTTAGTAGAAGTTTATTTTTTAATGTGTTCTAAATTACATAATATATAAAAATAACATAATATAAATTATTATAAAATTAAAACGGCTCGGGCGTTGAATGTTCAAGCCCAAGCTCGACCCACATTGTAAATAGGCTTAATTTTTTTTGCCTAAGCTCATTTCCGGGTCTAATTTTTTTTCCAGAATTTGGGCGGGCCTTCGGGCCTATGCGGGTAGCTTGGCCCTTGAATAGGTCTGTATGAGTGCTAAGAGTGGGGACGACTCTTTTCATATTTCAATTTTTACTCCCCAAATTTGGCTTCTTCAAGAAAAATTTCTTTTTATTTTGATCAATAATAATTTTTTCTTATTTTAATACTATAAAAATATTGGAGGGGATTACTTCTATATTTAGGAGGACCATAATATCATAATAATAAAAGAGGAAATTAAAAAATCTTACACCTTAAAGCGCGATGCCCCCAGGTCTCTTAGGGTGGGTTTGGATGGGCGATTGGGTGCGGTGCGGTGCGTTTAGCTTACTTTTTGTCTCACGCAACAGTATCGCTACAGTATCTAATCTCACCGCCACCGCTATTTTTACACTAACTGCAGGTAAACGCACCGCCCATCCAAATCCACTGGATTTACCACTGAATTCATTCCTTTTATCCCTTATTTACTTCTTTAGTTTTGTGAGTTCATCATAGTTTCAAGTGAAGTTGAAAATAAGGAAGTAAATTTGATTGGTTGGTGAACCTTACCGAAATTTATTCCCTCAAGTGAAAAATAAGATTATTAAAAGGGTTAAACTATGATTTGTGATTTCAACATAGCAATTATTTTTATATTAGAGTTTAATTTTTTTTGTTAAAATTAAGCTCTAAATTTGACAAACTTTCCCATATTAGGGTTTAAATTTTTCTTTCGAGTTAGTCCTTGAACTTGACAATTGTTCTTATATTGGGGCCTAAATTTGACAATTGTTCCCTATTAATACCTGAATTTTAGGTTTTTCAATGACTAACTTTGATAAGTAAAAGTTCAAGCCATAATCTGAAAACAATTGTCAAATTAAGGGCTTAACTTAAATAAAAAAAAATTAAACCCAGTGTGAGAAAAATTACCAATTTCAAATCCAAAAATAAAATTAGAAAATGGATTTTTTAATGGATTTAGGAAAAAAATAGTTTTTTTTTTAATTTTTAACGAGGAAAGCAAATGTTTATTTTTTTTTCAGTTCATTATTATCTTTGATTTTTTTAGAAAAATCTTAATTTTTTTTTTTTAAGAAATGAAATAAGTGTAAAGATTTTTAAAAATAGTATGTTAAAATCAATAAACCACCGCCCATCAAATACGTTTGGAGTTCGATTCACGTGATTTTTATAAAATGGGATAATTTCAGTATCGGTCCTCCATAGTATGTGTTCTCTGTGGTTAAGCCTTTGATTCCAGTTTGTTGACAATATATGTCAGTCTAGTTGAAGTAAGCACACATTTTCAAGCTATTGCCTTTTATCTTCTAAAATCAAACTTACATAATAAAAAAATTGGGTTAATCATAAATTTAGCCACTAACGTTCACATATTTGTCAAAATGGCTCTAATTGTATTTTTTAGCCTTCTTTGGCCATCAACCTTTATTTTTTTTTCAAACTGGCTTTATTTTCTAACAGATTTGATGAAAGTATCGTTAAAAAAATTAACGGGGATGATGTGGAATATTTTTAATGAGATGTAATTTATTACTTAGGTAACTCATTAAGATAATTACATGTAAAAAGTAACGAAATAAATAAATCATACATGAAATTAAAAAAATAACTCTAAAATAAATGTAATTATCTAAAAAAAGTTTTCAAAAGGATAATTAATAAATTAAACCGAAAATACTAAATGTGTGCATTCATTTCAAAACCTTTTTTTTAGATAATTACCTTCATTTTTCTTTAAATTAAGAGTTATTTTTTCCACTTGTAATTATTTTATTGGGTTATCTAAGTAATAAATTACATCTCATTACAAATATTCCACATATGAAATTTCACATCATCACGCTAACTTTTTTTAATGGTACTTTCATCAAATCTGTTAAAAAATAAATTTTAAAAAAAATGTTGATGGCCAAAAGAGGCTCAAAAATACAATTAAGGTTATTTTGACAAAACATGTAAACGTTAGTGGCCAAATTTATCATTAAGCCAAAAAACTTTAAAACAACTATTCAGTGTAGAGATCGAAGATACGTAACGTTGATACAATAATTTTTTTTTTAATTTTAAATTTTCGACCATTTTGATGAATGCCTATATATATCTCTATAATATAAAGATATTTCTTTTAACTCTTACAAAGAAGTATGAAATAAATAGGATCAAAATTGACATTTTATTATCGATTGGTATGAGCATTGTTATCAATGAAGGATGACATGAATTTGAGTGCGCTGAAACGCATTATCCTCCTATTTATGGGTTGGGCAGGTTATAGATAGTTCTAGCATTGTGTCAAAAAAAATAGATATGATCAGAACCTATAATGAGATCATTTTTCTAATTAGGAAAATAATTAAGTAAAAAAAAGGTAATTCCAGTATGGTTTATAGCTTCCATTAATAAATGTAATTTTTCTCCATTAATCATACACTAATAAAACTTTAATTGAGAACTGGTTTTAATAGACTAAACTAATATAATTAACAATATCAACAATTGATTGTTTTACTTTTTTTTGCTAAAAACGAATAGCGATAAAAAAATAAAAAAATAAAGGGTTTTAACTTCGGATCTTAAGGTGCAAGAGTCACAATCACGACAGTAATGGCCCATTTGGATAGGTGCTTACTTCCAGTACGATGCGTTAACTTTCTTTTTCTCTTACGCTATAGAATCAACATCACTGCTATCGTTGTTTTTACACTGACTGCAGGTAACGCACCATCCATCTAAATGGGCCCGAAGAGGGTGTTGGAAACATTTTGAAAGTTACATATGATGACATCTTTTTTTATAAAAAGACATTTAGAATTTATAGAAGTAAATATATAATTATTTTTAATGTTTTAAAAATGTTTTAAATATAGTAACATGTAATTTATCCTTTCTAATTGATCAATAGAAGTTAGAATATTTTACAAAACATTTTTTTTTCATACTAACATTTAATTACATGTGTTCAATTTGGAAAAAAAATTAATTTAACTTTTAAGTATTTATATTTCTATAATATTAAACTAATTTGTAATAATGCAATGGGATTAGTTTTTGATAAATCAATTAATTTGAAATAATAAATTAAACTATTTTATTTGCCTCGGGTTACATTTTAGTCACTTAAGTTATTGTTTTGTTACGAAATGGTCACTCTACCGTTAAGATCTATTACCTTCTAACTGACAGTCCGACATGGTAGTTAAAATGGGTTTTAAATGTCAACGTGAATGTCCAACCAAGTAAATTAATTTATTTTTAATTAAATAAATTGAATTAATTGAATTTTTTTAAATTAATTAAAAGAAAACATTAATTTGGTTTTCCGAAATAATCAAAACCAATGTATCATATTAATCATTGAATTGGAAAGAAAGAACCATTGGTCTCCTTTTTCTTTTAGTTTTCGCTTCCATTTTGACTGAAAAAAAATCATTCATTTTCATAGTCATCTTTATTGAATCGAAACAGTAGAAATCAAATTAAGTGCTCCATCAATCGGTTGGATTTTTTATTCAAAATGGAAGAACAGATGATCAATTCAATGGATGATCCAGGCATGGATTACAGTAAGTAATGATTTGTATTTTTGTTCTTTACTGAGTTTTGGATTCGTATATGTGACAGACAAAAATGACATTTTCATCTTTATTTATTTGTGTATTGTGGGCAACCACAATAGCAAGCAGGTATAAAGGTCGATGCGTCCATTTCTTATTCTTCTTCTTTGTCGTTTTTGCTCTTCTCTTCTCTAATGGTAACAAGAAAACTCAACTGTTGCTTCTTTTTAAACAGGGGAAAATTGAGTTTTAGAGCAAAATTTTGTATTCTATTTTCATAAAAAAAAAAACTTTTCTCATTCCAGCTGGACATCCACATTGGCATTTAAAACTTATTTTAACTGTCGTTTTGGGAGGTAACAAATCTTGACGGCAGAGTGACTATTTTGTAGCAAAACGATAACATAAGTGACTAAAACGTAACATTTCAAACATAAATGACTAAAATATAACCTGAAGCAAAAAAGAAGAAGAAGATAATTTACTCATAAATTAATTAAATTCATAAAACAATAAAACTAAAAATACAAAATTTCACATCTTATGTTAGATTTTTCCCCATACAATATATAAATTAAAGATACCAACAATTCAAGGAGTTATTGTAGCATATATGACAATTAAAAATATGTAATTATGTCAATTAAAATGCACAACATTAAGTACAATTATTGTATGTGAACTCACACACTATAAATAAGATACTTACATAAAGGATGGTAGAAATTTTTTTGTGTGTTATTTTAAGATTTTTTGCATTTTAATTATTTTTTTCTGTTTTTTGTATTTTTAAATTGAAAAATAGTAAGCACATCATCTTTCATTTTATTTTAAATAAACTAAAAACAAATATGTCGATATGTTCCACGTTGAAGATTATATTATCGAATTAATTTTGTTTTTACAATTTTGATCACAAATTTGAGATTGCGGAGTCTCCAACATCAAATATCTTTGATACTGAAACCTACCTCATTAGTTACGAAACTATGGGTACTTAATTAAAAAAATTACAATTAGGTCCTTGATGTTTTTTAAATTGTTTTTTTTTCATCACACGATTATTAAGTGGCACTTGTTTATTTGGTATAATAACATTTTTAATTTTTATATCTTCTAATAATTTGAAACCCATTTTATATAAAAAATATTTAAAAAACTTAAAATTATTTAAAAATAAAAATTTTATATACAAATTCTAATGAAATAAAATTTCTAGTACGCTGTCGTTGAAGAACTAATATATATGAGAAATAAAGATATTTATCATTCAATAGAATCTAATAACAAATTGAAAACAAAACAAAACTAAAGAATTTGGATCGTTATATGCTTTCTCGGTGTTCCTGATACCATTTTTTAACAAAAAATACAAAATACATCATAATTTTTTTTAAACTCAATTCAAAATTTCAATTAATTTAAATTATATTTAAATGATGTTCCACATTTATTGTTTACAGAAATAGTCATTCCAATTTATTTCTATAAATAAATCATAAATTCATGTAAAATTTTTAGGTGATAAGCCCTTAAACATTTTAACTCCTTTAACCGGTAAACTCATGAATTTATCGGGAAATTCATAAATTTACAGATTCCAGAGACTAATCTCAAAATCTGACGACCCTATTTTTCGTTTTTAAATCTAATATGATCCCTTTCACCTTTCAATTCACCATTGTTAGTTAGGTTGTGTTTATCAGTGTTTTTTAGAAACACTTTTGACATGAAAATTATTTTTGATGCAAAATGAATGCTAAACAAGCAATTTTTGAAAAAAAAAATTGACTTTTCAAAAGCATTTTTTCCCAAATGGAGAAGTTAAATATTTTAGCTTTTATCCCCCAAAAGTACTTTTGACAGTTTAATTATGTTTTTACCCCTCCAACACATGTTACTTTCGCTTCTTTGATTAATTGCTTAAAAATATTTAAAATTTATTTTTTATATATTAAAATATCATAATATTAACTAATTTGAACATTATTTAAATGCTTGTTTGTTACTTTATAACATCATATCTAAAATGGATATTTTATTTCTAAAAAACACTTTTTGACAATAATACTAAACACTTAAATCTTAAACCAAAATTTTCAAAAGTATTTCTCAAAATTATTTTTTCAAAGCATTTTTAAAAAGCACTTCTCAAAAGCAATGCATATTGCTTATCTGCATCTCGCCAAAGTCCATCCCTTCACTAATACCCAAGAAGAAGAAGAAGAAAACATTAGTACCGGCTACAATCATGAAGTATTTAGTAACTTAGAAGGCTAATTTCCCTCCAAATCCTTCCTTTTCCATTTTTGTCTTTAAACGAAATAACCAGACAGTTACACGTGGCGTACGTGGCATATATACCTTATGTTGACGTACAATGACCAATTTTTCATAGTAGAAATGGATGAACTCTTTAATAAAAGGATCAGTTCGTTCTTTGGTCTAGTATACATAAACTAATTTAATCATTTTCTAAATAAATAAAACAAAGTATAATCTAACTCCTTATTCAAAAACCTTCACGATACTAACAAGTTTGAAACTAATTTCATGAATAGGAGCAACAATAGTCATAATGTTAGGTATAATAGTAGAAACTTTTCAAGCACATTGAATTTGCCCATTAATCAATCCAAACCCCATAATCGATGGGAAGTGGAGGCCCCCGCCAAATAGCTCGGCGGATCAGCCAAAAATATAGAATTATTCAACTTTTTCATTTTTAAAGTAAATTTGGGTTTTCAGGACCCAACTTTTGTGTCTGCCTGCATTTATTATTATACAATTCAATTACTCCATTGTCATTCACTTTTTTAACTTTATGGCTTTGGGTATATATATTGAGAAAATATATAATTTTAATTTAGCACTCATTTAATTATGAATATATGTCTCGATTTTTAGTTCAATTGATATGAGTATTATTTGTTAATATATGAGGACGTAAGTTCGAGTATGTTGAAGCGCATTATCCTCCTATTATGGGTTAGAAAAAAGTTATGGATAATTTTAAACATTATATTGAAAAAATAAATATGATGAAAGCATACATTAAAATAATTCAAAAGAAAATTATGAATATATATATGCTTGTGCTACTATAAACAGACAAAAGACCATCACTTTATATTCATGGAAAAAAGGGTTAATTGAAACTCACTACCATGGAATTAAAATGTCATATGGCAAACACTTAACTATCAATTTTGTCTTTAATACTAACCAATAATAACATAATAAGTGACACGTTCTTATTAAACGTCGTATACTTTTTAGGTAAAATGAGACAAAATTGATAGTTCAAGCGTGGCGTCAAATACAAAAATTTTAAGAACCAATATAAGAGTTTGGATATAATTCAAGGGTCAATTTACTTGTAAACCCCTATTAAAGGGGTACAAATGTATTTTTCTCGGTGCATATTAAAACACAAGAGGATGACAAGAACAGGGTTTGAACCAATGTAGTCAATCTAGAGGTTATCGCCCGAAATATGGGAGGGTTCGGGTAAAAATATAGGTCTGAAATATGGGTTTAGGGAAAAAAACGAGGCCCGTTTAGAAAACGGGTCCGGCCTCAAGCACAACTTTTTTGGCCTGGCCCGACCCAAATATAATAAATATATTTATTTTTTTAATTTTAAATATTTTTAAAATATATATTTTTTATTTTTTAAAAATTTTAAAATAAAATTTTGGTGTTTATTAAAAATGGGCATGGCCACTAGCCGGGCTCGGGCTTATGAATTTTTTCCCTGGCCATGCCTGGACAAAATTTCAAGCCCATATTTTGGGCCGGGCCAAAATTTTTCTAGGCCCGGCCCGGCCCATGAGCACCTCTAAGTCAATCTTGTACCAGTTTCAATTGTACCAGCCGATGCACATCATTCTAGTAGTAAACTAGAATTACCAACTCTCTTTTCTGTATTGATAAATTTTTCAGTTTGTAGTGAAAAAAAATAAAACGTTAAATGCTAAAATTAATTTTAGACTTTAAAGTGAAGTTACGGATGTAAAAACAATATTTTATATAATAATTAGTAAAAAAAAATTGATTAAGTCTTAAACGGGTTAGTATTGTTGCCATTGCATCAACCTAGAAGATGGATTAGAAATGCACTTAAGCACGTAATATTCTTCTCTTTAGAAACTAGTTTAACGTTACTGCTAGAAAAAAACTATAGTTTTCATAATTGGATTAGATTAGCCGGTTGGATTAGTTGAATAGGAAATTAATCAAAGTATCGATATAGAATAAGAAATTGGATCGATTGACCCACGAATCAGATTAAAAATTCGATTGAACCGATTAAACCAATTTTACTATAGAATCATAAAGAGATTTCGAAATATTAACTCTATTAAACAATATCGATATTTTTAAACAGTAAATATGAACTCTGTTAAAATTTAATATTTTACTAATATAAAGAATAAAATAATCAATTTAATAATAGTGAAATTAATTTGATACCATACTTACCTCTACCAATTTGACTAATGTCAAGCAATGGCGTAGTATAATTATGATTATATTATCTCTTAAATGTTAATCGTTCTTTTTAATTTTTATTTAAATAAAATAATTACAATTTTGACTCCTTTCGAAAGTTTGAATTTTTGTAATTTATTTTGAGCCCCCATTATATAATTTTGGCTTCACTCTTGATATCGATTTTATGATTTTCATAACCGTTCTGATTATATCTGCTCTTTTTAATAAAATACCCAGAACTATCTATAGTCCATCTTTCGACCCATAAATAGAAGAATAATGTGCTTCAGCGCACTCAAACCCAAATTTTACATTGACAACTATGCCTATATCAATCAAGTTAAGACTTGATCGACGATCAAAGGGTCTTCATTGGACAAAAATACTAATAATAAACTCTATACGTACATAAGATCTTATACACACTAAAAGGGCTTTATTTTCTTAGGCTTTTTATTATAATGACTGTAATACCCAAATTTTGCCCAGCCCGAGCCCAAAATTAAAACCCAAATATAAAATATATATAATAAATATAATAAAAGTCCAATACAGTCCAGTATTACATGTAATAGAATCCAAACCTGGATTACATTGAGCCTCAAACCCAAGTACAATGACCCAATACTAGCCCAATGGCCCAAATCTCTACCCAAACCCGAATCTAAACCTAAACAGACCCTAAACCCAATTTTCTAAACCCAAATTACCAGCCCGATAGCCCAAAACAAAAATCAACAGCAAGGAACCCTGGAAGATCTAGGCGCCGCAGCCAAGCCTTCCGCGACCAGCCTCCGTACGCTCCGCACCACGTCAACGTACGGCCTCGCACCTGCAACAACCTGCAGCAAACGCAACAAACAAACAGAGGCAGAGCAAACAACAAAAAGAATAGCAAGAAAGGACAGATTTTTTTTGTAATTATTTTTTATTTTATTCCTTTTTTTTTCGGCATAAAGAGGCCATTTTTCAACATTAGTAAACAACACACAGATATGAAATACAAAAAAAAAACTTAGAGAAATTTTAGAAAAATAGAGGTGATTCAACTTTTGCTTGGATTTTTGGTTCTGTTTTTTTAAGTTTCTTTTTCTTTCCGTTGTGTTTTGACGTTTGATTCTCAACAATAAAAGAGGGAAGAAAATTCTAAAAACCAAAGAAAATCTTGAAAAGTTTTTTATCGATTTCTTTTTTCGTTTTTTAGATTCTTTTTTGTTTTTTTGTTATTTTCCTTTAAAAAAAAAGAGGATCTTACCTGGTGTCATCGCGGTGTACCCTTCTCCGTCGTGATCGGAGGCTGAGACGACCGAGGGCGTGGGTTGGCCTTGATTGGCGGCGGCACAAAGAATGGAGTTGCAAACCCTAGCAGAGAGCCATTGTTTTTTTTCCCTTCATGCTGCAAATGTTTTTTTAAGGAATAAAACTGTTTTAAATAACAAGAGCAAAGCGGCGCCGTTTGGAAGGCCATGACCCGCGCAGTGACCCGGCCCGGAAGGGAGGATCCGCACATTTTGGCTTTAGGTGGGAGAATTTCGTATTTAGCCCTCCCTCCTTTGCACCATGTTTTATTAAGCCAATTATTTTTTCAATTTGGCCCAAATGTTTCAACCTTTGTTCATTTTAGCCCACGTCGTTGTGCAACGCTTGGGGGGAAGCAAATTATTTCCATTTGGGCCCCGTTATAATGAGTGCGTTGCAAATTGGTCCCCGTTCTATTTTAATTCCATTTTTTGGTTATTTTGTTTTTTTTTGCAATTCATTTTTTTATTTTTTTATTTTAAAATTATTACTATATTATTTATTATCATTTATTATTATTCCTGTACTCATACACGCATTTTTTATATAGTACATACAGACATATTTCTTTATATAATATATATATATTCTTAAACTTTTATAAATGCATGCATTTTACATACGTTTTTATTTTTTTATCATTTTATCTTTTTTAACTTTTATATATTTTATATTATATATACATACTTATACATTTCTTTTATTTTGTAAATATATACATATCCACACACTTTTATATCTGTTTTTCTTATATTATTTTATTCCTATAGTTTTTGCATTCATATATGTACATATATATACATATTTTAATTTCATATATTCGTATATATTTTTTATGCTTTCATAGTTTTCATAAATAAGTATATATATGTATATATGTATGTACACTTATATTTTACAATACATATGCATTTTCCTTATTTTTGTACATATACATTTTTTATGAAATATACATGCGTATTTTTGGAGATTATTATAAGTTTTTTTGCTATACATGTTTTTTTACATATGTATACTTGTATATGTGTGTTAAATATATGCAAACACATATTTTCAAATTTACTTGTATTTTGTGCTTGTATTTATATTGTAATACCCGGTTTTGGCCCGGGTCTAAAAGGCTCTTAGCAAACAAATAAATAAATAATAAATAAATAATAGAGTCCAAATTACAGCGGGCCAATACGGCCTAAACTCAAAATACATGGCCTGATTACAAACGATGGCCAGATTACATATGGCCCGAAATAAAATGAAGGCCCAAAAAAAACAGTGGTCCAAGACAGAGGATGAAACCCTAGGGTTTCCAGGAGGCAACAGCGCCGCAACCAAGCCAAGCCAAGCTCCGAATCTTCCCCGATCTTCACTTGCAAAACAAGGAAAGAAATCAAACAGTATATGGAAGGAAAAATCATGTATTTGCGAATCAGATTTTTTCCTTTCTTTGATTTACTATTTCGGCTATAAAAAGTCAAAAACACACTGTAACAAGGATCGATTTTTGGAGAAATAAAAAAGGCCCTATTTTTCACAATACCAACAGAGAAACAAACGAATCAAAAGTTATTATTTGCATTTTTATTGTTGTATTTTTTTCATTTATATACATACAATTAAAATAAATAGAAAAGGAGAGAAACCACCTGTGTTTGGAGCCCCAAATCGCCATGAACGGCCGAGGGAATCGTCTCCGAGGAAAAACGATCGGAAACCGAAGAGTTTCCTAGGGTTTTGGAGGTTTTCCCTTACTTTTTGAAGGATTTAAGCCTAGATTCGGGCATAAAGGGGTCGAGAAGGCTAATAGAGAATTTTCCCCCTTTTTTCGGCCACCGCAGACGGTGGTGCCGGCGCCGGAGATCGGCGGCCGGCGCGGTGGCCGGTGACCGACCGATGGCCGGAGGACTGAGGGACTGAGAGTGTTTTTTTGAGGATTTGGGGTTTTTTTTTTAAATGTTTTTGAAATGAAATTTTTGTTTTAATTTTGGCTTAAATAGCCAATTGAACACGGCGCCGTTTTGAGGGGAGGATCCGCGCGTCGACCCGACCCGGACCCAAGATCCACGTGTTTTTATGCGGAGGGGCAAATTGCGCTTTTAGCCCCTCCGCCTTTTAATATATTTTCAATTAGGTTTTTTTTATTTTTTTTAAATTTGACCTTTAATTTATTTTAAATTCCAATTTAATCCTTTTGAACGATGCCGTTTTAGAGGAGAAGGGAAAATTGCCCTTCCAGCCCCTCTATGTGATTCGCGCGTTCAATTTGGTCCTCCAGACTTTATTTATTTGCGGATTCACCCCTGTTTTTTTACTTGCGACCCAATTTAGTCCTTTTCCATATTTTTCTTAAAATCAGTATTTCTGATTTTTTTCTATGAAATTATTATTATATATATAAATATGTTTCTTTTGTATGTATTTATACCTTAAAAACTAATATTTTTTGTATATTTATGGACACATGTTTTATGTAATTAATTTTGATATTATTTTAATTATTTTAAACTTATATATCTTTATGGGTACATGTATACATTTTTTTGTTTATTTCAATCATTTGTCTATTAATTTAGGTTTACATATTTTTTTATTATCTTGCCCATTTATTTGATATTTTGCATGCCATTATTTTATTTATTTGTTCATATATTTGCATTATTTCTATGCTATCGTAGTATTTATTAATGCATTATATATTTAATGTAGCATAACATTACATTTTTTTACTCGATTTTTAAAATCAAACTTTTTCAAAATAGGGATAATGTTTGTATTTAGGATTTTCAAGAAAATTGAGCCATAACGTATTGGATTCCGATTTTCTTCGTTAAATCTAACATTCGAGCATTCTTCTTTAATAAAAAATAAGAGTTCATTATTGGGAATTCAACACGTTGTGTCCTAACGTATTGGATGTGACGCATTGATTTCTCGAAATGAAGATTTTTTCTAAAAAATAATAAAGGAAATATTCCGAGTTTGGGATTTTAAAGGAATTGTGTCCTAACGTATTGGGCCGCGATTTCTTAAATCTTGATAAATGGATATTCTTTTAATTTTTTTTAATATGAGTATTCTGACCTAATTCATTTTGGAGGAAATTAAGATGTTGTGCCCTAACGCATTGGGTGTGGCATTTTTGCTTCTCTAAATTGAGATGGGTCTTAATACGCAACATTTTAAGTTTTTTTAAAGATTATATTTTTTCGACCTTAAGACACTAATTAATTAATTAGGTACCAATTCTGTGCGTTACGAGGGTGCTAACCCTTCCTTGTACGTAACTGACTCCCGGACCCGTTTTTTTAAAAAACTCGTAGACCAAAGCCATTTTTTAGGTGATCCAATCACACCTCAATAAAATATTGGTAGCGACTCCCAATTTTTATTTTTTAAAGTCGACAACCTAAAAGTTTTATTTTTCAAAAGATGGTTTCGACATATATATTTTGTAAACACATATACACATACATTTTAAAATAAAGTATTTGCTCATATCTATCGATTCTTTGTCGTTCATTAGCGTGCATCTTAATTCACGAATACCATTTCGCGTTCTACATTTTTATTTCATCGTTTTATTCGTTCAAAAGACTATGTTTAATATCATTTAAGTATCAAAACCAATTTATTCAAAAATCTTCAAAATACTCAAAGTTTGGAATCCTCGAGAGAATTGAGCCCTAACGTATTGGGTTCCAATTTTTCTCATCGAATCTAAATAATCGAAAATTTTTTTAACATACAAATTTCAAATAAAAACCCATTCTCGGGAATTCGACACGTTGTGTCCTAACGCATTGGATATGACATGTTGTTTTCTCGAGGCGAGGATTTTTCTAATAAATGAAAATTAAGGCAATATTTGATATTTAGGAGTTTTGTGAAATCGAGCCCTAACTTACTGGGTTTTGATTTTCTCATTTGACCCAAATAATCAAATATCCTTCTCAAATGCATGGGTTTTAAAAGTTAAAAGATAAACTTAATTTTAAAGATTAAAAATGTCGCGCCCTAACTCACTGGGTGTGACTTTTTATTTATTTGAAATAAGAGTGTTTTATTATTCAATTTATTCAAGTTAAAAGGATCGTATTTTAAAATATTTTCAAAATTTTGACATTAAGACATTAAACAATCAATTCGGTACCAATTTTGGGTGTCACGAGGGTGCCAACCCTTCCTCGTGCGTAACCGACTCCCGAACCTATTTTCTCAAAATTCGCAGACCTAAAATTATTTTCAAGGTGATCCGATCACACCTCAATAAAAGATCGGTGGCGACTCCCAAATTTTTATTTTTAATAAGTCAACAACCCAAATTTTTGTTTTCAAAAAATAGTTTCGATAATGACCCTTCATCGCCCATTATCATTGGGCTAAACAAGTAGCCTTTTAAATGCTCCTAACAATTACAATTATCAGTCCTAAAGCCCCAAAAAAAAACAATTTTCTTGAGTACCCATTAATTTTGATTGAACTGTGGATTATGTTTTAATTTGATTGACATTGATGTTATTGTTAATATAAGAGGACGTGGGTTCAAATACACTGAAGCGCATTATCCTCCTATAAAAAAAGAGCAAATATGATAAAGAACTAATAATGAGATTAATGTTTTAAAAAATCTGATTGAATTATTGTTACGAATAAATCGGATATTAATTAATTTGGTTGAAAAATAATTTTTTTTACAAAATAAATTATATTTTTATGAGTGAATATTGTATTTTTAAAAAATATTTTTAGATAAAATAAATATTTTAAAATTAGATGCCATAAATTACAACATTAAAAATATTTGAAAATGGATGAGTGATTAAGTTGAAAGGTTTAAACCTAGGCTTTATTTGATAATCCATTAAAATAATAAAAGCAACTAAAAATAATAATATTTTTAGTAATTTAATTTTTTAAGCATGTTTAATAATTCATAAAAAAATGATAGATATTTTTTAATTTAAAAATGTGAATAAATGGTAACAAATGTGGAGGTACTTATCGTTTAATTTATTTTTTAAATTATATTGTATTATATTTATTATTTTTTATACAATATTTAGAAGGGTAAACTATTAAAATAGTTACTTTTGTTTGTCTCAGATTACATTTTAGTCACTTATATTTGAATTACGTTTTAGTCACTTACGTTGTTATGTTGTAACATTATAGTCACTGAGCTGTTAATTGTTGTTAACGGTTTACTGGTAAGTTGATGTGACACGTTAAATCATCATTCCAAATGAAAAATTTAGGTTAAATTATACAATTGGTCCCTTTTTATTTTGAGCAAATTATTTTTTTTCCTTTTATGTTCTTTTAACTTTCTTTTTTTTTCTTATATGTTTTCCATTATCTTCTACTTCTTTCAATTATTTATGTCAGCAATTGGCCATGATTGGTTGGTTCGGAGAACAAAATGAGAAGCAGAAGAGAATGGAAAAAAAAGGGAAAGTTCAAAGAATCTAAAAGAGAATATTTAAATTGCTCAAAACGAAAAAATATAAGGACCAATTGTGTAATTTAACCTAAAAATTTCGTTTGAAATGATGGTTTAACGTGCCACGTCAGCTTACCGTTATACCGTTAACAGCTCAATGACTAAAATGTTACAACACGATAACGTAAGTGACTAAAACGTAATATTTCAAACACAAGTAACTAAAATGTAATCTGAGACAAATAAATGTTCTCCGACTCTAACAATAATTACTCATAACCACTTTTCAACTCTTAAAGAGGATAAATGTGCTTCATTGTGCTCAAACACATGTTCTCCGACACTAACAATAATGTTGATGCCAATTGAGTCAAGACTCGGTTTGAATAGATTCAGCCCATTGTCCTTTAAATACTTTACATTTAAAATTTTAAAAATTACATTTATCCAACAATCTAATTATATCTCACACTTAATTTTAAGTAATATACCAAATAAATTTTACAACTTAAATTCAACACTTAAATGTTCAGTACTTAAAATTTTCAGTTTATCAAACATCTCAATGTTGATTTTATATAATTATTTCCTTCACGCACAACATTATATTACAAGTTAACTTGACATTAACTTAATGATAAAATCATTCAAAATTTCAAATTAAAACAATGACACAAAATAAATGGAAGGTACGATATCTAAGTCTTTTAATTTCTAACAAAAAGAAAATTACTTTTATAATTTTAAATTGTTGTTAAAAAACCATTCCCTATATTTTTCATGTATTTTTATCAATAACTGTATATTTAGGGTGTGCCTCGTATTTTCGGAGAAACAGATGGCGACATTGTGACGAGGAGGATCACGACGTCGTGACGATGCGACTCGAAACGTCACGACGAGGCGAAAACGACATCACGACTTGTTCTTCCATTTGGCAGCCACGTTTTAGACTTCAAACAGGACTTCTTCTCCCAATTAGATTCTGATTATTCTAGAGATATTTTAGTATGATTAGAACTCTAATCTTAGTCTGTTTAAAGGGGCCATTATATTCCTAATTTGAGTAGCCAAAAATTGATACGCCAATTAGCAAGGGGTTTTCTTTGAGGGCAACAAGATGTATTTGGGGTTTTGGATAATGTACGAGTTGTACATTTAAGTTTACTTTCTCCCTATTGTACTATTATTTATTTACTCATTTAGTGAAAATTCGAAACCTCTTTTACCTGTGATTTTTCCCTCTTTGAGGGTTTTCCATGTAAAATAATTGTATTCGTTACTCTTCACTTTTAATAGCTCGTTGTTTATACGGGTTGATTCCCAACAGTATATATTTTTATTATTTTGTCAATTATTACTATTTTATTATGCATGTAGCGAGTTTATAATATTATCGATAATTATTATATATACATTTTAATTGATTACATATTGTATAAAAATAAATATAAACATATAAAATTATAAATTATTTTTATATAAGTTATGTCACACATGTGATTACAAAATTATATAAAAATATATTTGTGCAAAAATTATGTAAAAGTGAATAAGGATTTAGTATCTTAGTATAAATTCTACATTCTGTAGTTTAATTATAAGTTTAAATTGACAAGATTATCTAAATATGCTAAAAAGATCAATTGAGAAATTAGGTTTTTTTTTTAATTTATCGATCTACGTTGTTTTTTGGGAGAGAAAAGACAATGTGTCCTCCAGGGTGCATTTTCACTGATCTGGCAAGGAAAGCACGCCCTGTAGAACACATTTTCTTCTCTTTCATAAAAGCGCGTCCTAAGTGGCATGTTTTCTCTACCAGGTCAGTGAAAACAGTTCTGTAGGACGCATTTTCTGTCCAACGGTAACATTTCCTAACAAGTAATAATTCCAACGACTATGGAGTCCCAATAGCTATAGGACTTCAACAGCCATATTTTTCCTATATAAAGCCCTCTAACTCTCATTATTTTCAACTCAACTCTCAATCTTTGCAATTTGATTCTCAATTTCTTGTTCTCAATCTTTTATTCTCAATTGTCAATTCTCGATTTTTTATTCTAAATTCCCAATTTCAATTTTTTTTAAATTTGTCTAAATCCTTTGATTTTATTTTATTCATTCTTCGATGGCAAATCAACTTATTTGTTTAAATGACAAGCACATCTCCAACGTTCAATAACAAATGGTAAGAAAATGTTATTAAATTATTTAATTTTAAACAGTTAGTTATTATGATGTTAAGAAACTATTATTAAATTATTTAATTTTAAATAGTTAGTTATTATGTTGTTTAGATTATTAATTTTGTATGTTATATTTTCAGTCGTAAGATCGAATTTTGGAGACGTACATAAACAACGTAAGCGAAGGTGCACCGGATGCCATTTATGGTCACTTGCGAGATGTTAGATTTTTATATGTGGCTGGCATGCTCGGGAGGACTAAATTGAATCCCCCACCTATCAGTGCTTTGGCCGAAAGATGGAAACCAGAGACATACACATTTCATCTTCCTTGTGGTGAGTATACAATTACACTCGAGGATGTTAGTTTACAACTTAGTTTACTGGTCAACGGGGAAGTCGTTATGGGGCTAGTGATTAACGTCGATTGGAGTGCAACATCCGACCAACTACTAAGGAAGGTGCCAAAACGGTTTAAGGGTAGCTAGAGTGAGATGAAATGGTTGGTGGACAACTTCAAACATATCGAGGTCTCCGCAAGTGATGTTGAAAAGGAACAATTCGTGCACGTAGTCATATTGAGGTTGATCGGGGATATGCTAATGCCAGATAAACCTCGCAATCTGGTACATTTAAGGTTGATCGGTGATTATACCGTGTCGGGTTGAAGTGTAACTGATGCTTCAAGTTTACAAAGGTTATGTTGCCAAGGGATGGAGCATAACTTTGACCCTAGTTGGCAGTGGTTATACAGGCACGATAATGATTTTTTTTCATCGTCAAAAGAGGATATAATATACCACCGAATCAGAAGTGCGATGGATGAAAACGAAGTGGCATTTTAGTATAATCAAGTAATTCGGTGGACATAGATAAAACGAATTACTTGATTATAGTAATATGTCATTGCGTTTTTCTTCTTTGTAGTTTTGTTTCGGTTGTGTATAACATCCTCCCCTGATGATGAGAAATTTGTTGTCGTGACCGCATAACCACTGTCAAGTGGGGGCCCATTTATGGTTCATCCCTTTATAACATTACCTTTGTAAAATTGAGGCCCTAGTTACACTTCAACTAGAGACCATATAATTACCATCAACTAGGACATTGAGTTGCAACGCAATTCAGCTTCTCGGGTGATGGCTCCATGCTCATATGCCAGATGAAATTCATAGGTCACCCAGCTTCACGGCGCCACCATAAATTCAAACATACCTTAAAACTATAACAATGTCTATCTCAAACACGAGAAAAGATAAATCTACAAACTTTTCTAACTTCAAACCGTAAGAAAAAAAACAATTTTTAGGAAAGTGAAAACAAGTCCTACAGAGCGCCTTTTCACTAATCCGGCAGAGAAAACGCACCACTTAGGACACGTTTTTATGAAAGAGAAAAAACGCGCCCTATAAGGCGCGTTTTCTTTTCTCTCTCCAAAAAACAACTTAAATCAATCAATTTTTAAAAAAAAAAAACAGCCTAATTTCTCAATTGATTTTTTCCCAGCATATTTAGATAATTTTGCCGGTTTAAAATTTTTTTATAGAAATTCTATAGAAGTAGAGAAAAAAAACCCCTTGTTTTCGTAATATTTCTTATACAAAATTAAGTTATAAATTAGAAAAAAAAATACAGCATCATGGTTTGAACTATGATCATTAGGGTGTGAGCAAAAAATTTTAATTATTGTTTTATAATGCAATTGATTTATCGTAATATTTGTTATATTTTAAATAAATTTTTTAACTAAATTGATATTCGATTTATTCGAGATATTACCACAATTAAAGATTTAAATATAATATACATTAATTATACCAAATTAATCTAAAAAATAATAATTCAAAACATAATTATTTAAATACTTATATTATATTATTTTTATTAAAATTCGAATTTTTCATTAAATTTTATGCCAATAAAATTACACTCCTTGCTTTTTAAAGCCCAAATTCAAAAAATTCCTTTAAAAAATTTCCGGACCTACTCTAGCCTCTCTTAAAACACCTCCGTCGCCGCCAGACAAGCCTCTCGGCACCACTTCCGACAGTCCGGTAATTCTTGAAACCCTAAACTTGAAGATATCTACGGTGATTTTGAGTTATCTGGTCTCTGCTATATGTTATTTTCCGTTTTCGATCCTACTGCTTGTTACTCTTTTTTCTGCTTACTTTGTTGCGAAGGAGAATTTTTTTAAAGCTATTTGTTTAGCGGAAATAGCGGACCGTTGTTGCCGCCGTTTTCTGTTAATCTGCTACTTGCGACGGCGATCCGCTGCTATCGGTGTTAAATTTGTTCACACTGGCGGACGGGGCCGCTACGCCACCGCTATTTGAAACCCTAATCTACGTCTCACTGTTTCTTTGCTTTTGCTTTTTGTTTACAGTTTTTTGGATTTTTTGATTTCTGGGTGAAGTGCGGAAAGAGTTGCTTTCCTAAAGGGTACAGAAATCTTAACACACAGGTGCCAGAACTACCTACAATATGGTAATTTTTTACTCTAACTCTAAGCTCTTTTGGTTAAATATTGTTCTTAGAATTGCTAGTTAAGGGATTAAGGCTAATTTTCATTTCTTTTATTAATGTACCATTTGTTGACTTGTAATGGATGAACATGTTTTCAGTCAGGCAGGAAGGAAACAGTGTTGGATTTGGCTAAGTTTGTTGACAAAGGTGTTCAGGTCAAACTCACCGGTGGTAGACAAGGTCCATTTTTAAGCTTTCGGTTTCTCTTTTATTTCATTCTAAAGGTCTTTATGGGAATATAAAAGGACTGATTCTTTAATCGAGAATCGGAAGTTATGTTGGGTTTAGATTACGGGTGAAGCTAGAGAATTGCCATATAGAAATAAAGTGACATTGGGAATCTAATATTTTCTCATCAACTAATAGTACTACCTCCTAGGATCTAATGTCAAGTATTCAACATGTCATGTGCTCTAGATGTATGGAAGTCGTTTTCTTTTTCCCATTGTTTGATTAATCGAGTTTATATTTCATCTATCTCATTAGCCTTTTTTTTCTTCTGTTTCAGTCACGGGGACCCTAAAAGGATACGACCAGCTACTGAATCTTGTCCTGGATGAAGCTGTAGAGTTTCTTCGAGGTAATTATCTGTTGCACATTTTAAACATGCTTATTGCTGTGGTTTTACATGTCTGGCTAACTTTTGAGCTATATTCTTTGATGAATGTCTGGTGCCTTGTTTCTATGAAGTCCACTGACCTGTGCCGAGTAGATTGGAATTAGATTTACCCATGTAACAGTTCATGGTTCCATGTTATCTTGCTCCTATCATTCATTTTTCTTGAAGTACCCTCATTAACCCTCCAAGAACAACCAAATACTTGGAAAGCATAGAAAAATTCATCATACCCTTATCGAACGCAAATCCATATCCATCACTCACAACCAAGTCCGAGTGGCATAAGTTTAATGCGAGTATCAATTTTTTTTTCCTGCACTTAAATTGTTTGGAACTTCTCTTTTCTCCACCTCCTCTAAGGATTCTTCTATGAATTTTCTACTGTCAGTTCTCTTGTACTACATAGAAGTGACTGCATCTTTTGCTATGCGGTTTAAATGAAAAAGTGAGTGGGATATGCTGCTGATGTTCTCTCAAAGTGAAAGTTGCAGTTTGCAGTGTGATTGTTGCTTTCGATAATTTATTTAGCTTTGAAAGCACTCGGGAAACAGATCATGCAAATCTGTTTCATAAGCTTCCTATAGAGCTATAAAATCTCTCCTCCGATTAACTTGTTGTACTTGTGCTACTTCATGGAGGCAAAAGTAAGCATGATAGAGCTCTGCCAGTATGCATGCTTGCTGGCATTTTAGCGATTAGTATAGTTCATTCAAATAATTTCTTGCAATAATTACTACATCTTGCCAAATCCTAAATGCATTGCAGTTTTGAGGATCTGATCTTTGATTTTGGTTGAGTGTGGCCTAAGTTCATGCAGTTTCTTTATAATTTACCCAGCGAGGGAAAACAAGGGCTTTCTGGATAAAATCTCTAAACATGTAATATGGATGGCCTGTTTAGAGCATTGAACTTATAGGAAATTTTTTTTGGCAAAAAGTCAATTCTTATTACCAGTAGGTCGGTACTTACTGTTCTCTAGTTCTATTTGAGGTGTTGCAAACTGAAACATGAAACTTCCCATAGAGTTTTATCTGCTTTCTCTGAACCACTTGGATCTCTTTTATCTGAAATCGATATACATATACATATACATATAGATATACAACTTGTTCATGTGTCTGAACTACTGGATGACAAGATTCATTTGCTGTTTATGGATACTCTACAGACCAGGATGATCCGTTGAAGACTACTGATCAGACTAGGCGTCTTGGCTTGATAGTATGTTCCTTCTTCCCTTATGCACCCTTTTTAAGGTTTATTGTTGGGTTTAATAACCTGAACCTATGATCTGGGAATATTCTTTCTGCTTATGTTTCTAGAAAACTTAGGCATGATAAAAGTAGTAATGACTGAAAATTGAGTCCTGAAATTCTCCAGAACTGCTATGATATGTATTTTGGGTTCATTATATGCATTTCATGGTCTGTTGCGTTAGTAACCAAATCCAAAAACCGGCCACGAAATGTTAGTGTCCAGATGGTGGTGCATTGTTTGGTAGAGGTAACAAAATTTCGGGAGCATTGACGATTCTTTGATGCAGGTTTGTAGGGGCACAGCAGTCATGCTGGTGTCACCTACCGATGGCACAGATGAGATTGCCAATCCTTTCATCCAGCCAGATGGAGCCTGATCTGATCCGTCTTTCAAAATAGGCATATGGCATTTCCTTTGCTCTACTACTTATATTCTCTTAACATTTTCAAGTCTGTATTTCTATGAGCATGTTGTTATCTCTTTGAAAGCTACCAAAAAACCAAACCATCAAAGTCTTAAATCTTAATATCATTTGGAGTTGAAACACCATAGCCTCCTAGTAGGTATATTAATTAGACTGTTTGCTTTCTTTGCTCTTAGCTTAATTGAAATCGTCTTTTAAGAGTATCATTTTCGACACCGTCATCACAAAATTGTCAAAATGAATGTTTTTTTGTTCTAGAATCAAAACCTGAGAGTCGAAATGGCTGTCAACTGAAGACTTGGATACGAATTTTTTGCCACTTGTGCTCGGGTCGGCAGTTCCTTGGGTGGTATTTATATATACACACATAGACACACATATATGTACATATATGCTACTATTTATTTTTACAAGTTTAGGACAATTAGCATAATTCACTTGCATGTTTTGTCACTGAAAAAGTAATGAGGAGTGAACGTCACCGTCTTTGGCAGATGATGATGCCACCCGAAAGGGCAGCAAGCCACGAACCGTGCTCTTAATGGTACTCCACATGCTTTTTTAAAAAAGAGTTTACGGTATAATTATAGGTATAATCATAAGTAATGCATGTGTGATTAGCTAAAATTAGAATTAATTAAGACAGACCATAATGGATTTTCTGTCTGATTTTTCACATTCCAAACACATTAAGATTTATTTTGTTTTACATATGGTTCATAAGAACGGGTAATTTACCAATAAAAGTTTTTTTTTCTTCAAAATTTATCGAAATGGGCTAACTATTTAATTATTTACTAGAATGGTCTATTTTTTGTGAAATCGCGTCCACGTTAGCTCGATGTCAAGGTACGCGTCAGGAAATTGCGTCTACGTTAGCGCGACTTGCGGACGTGGAAGGAAATCGCGCCCTCAAGGACGCGATTTGCTGATGTGGCATGAACAGTTTATGTTTTTTAGCTTGGAAAACTTTGAAAGGCCATAACTTTTGGCTCGGTTGTCCGATTGAGACGATTTTTTTTATTTCGAATAACTTTTCGGGATCTACGCGCTGGTTGAGTTATGGCCTTTCAAAGTTTTTCAAGCTAAAAAACATAAATTGTTCATGCCACGTCAGCAAATCGTGTCCTCAAGGGCGCTATTTCCTTCCACGTCAGCAAGTCGCGCTGATGTGGAGGCGATTTCCTGGCGCGTACCCTGACATCGTGCTGACGTGGACGCGATTTCGCAAAAAATGGACCATTTCGGTAAATAATTAAATAGTTGGCCCATTTCGATAAATTTTAAAAAAAAAGGATTTTATTGATAAATTACCCCATAAGAACCATGTTACCTAACTATTTTTGGTTGTTTTTATATAAAAAAAATAAATGCAATTTTTGTTTAAATGATAATATTGACATGTGAAAATTACGATGTTTTAAGTTTAAATATAGGTATGTGCACATATCTTTTAAAATGTTTATATAAAATATAAAAAGATAAGTAATATTAATTTGGGTTATTTTTAAATAATAGTATAGATATTAATCATAAGTTTAGCAAAGTAAGGGGGCTGTAGAAGTTCTGGTCCCTTAAACCCTTAAAATAGAAAATTTTTTATTTGGATTTTTTTATAATTTATAAAATTTTAAATTAGTAATAGTAAAATTGTATTTTAGTCTTTCAAAAATAATTTAATTTTTAATTTAATTTTTAAAAATTATAGATATATATTATATTTTTACTGTCGTTAACTTCCCAATACAATTTTTCTAAATTCATATAACAGTATAGATATTTGTTTATGATTATCATGTGAATGCGTAAGTTCGAAGTCCTACTTATCCCCAAAAACGCATTTTATTATTTTTAAAATAAAAAATATATATTTATATTATTTAGATATAATTTTTTATTATAAAAATAAAAATTAAAAACTGAAGTGAAGTGAAGCCACCGTAACCAGGCCTACAACAGATCCGGATTTACCCCACTGTCGTTGCCGACAGCTATGCTAGCTAAGCCAAGCACCGATAATTATGTGCCGTACTATTTATCATGTAATAAATATTAGCTTAATTAATTCCTCGTTTATTACTTTTTCATTTTAATATTTAAAATTATTCTCTCTCATTTTAGTATTTAAATTATTATTTATTTCTTTTTATCTAAAAGTTAGAAGAAAAGAATATATTTACATACAGCGATAAAAATTGTAATTTAATTATTTTTTAGAAAAAGATAAATTATTATCAATATCGAAAAATTTCAGGAAAAAAAAAGTTATTTGCAACTTGCAATTGCTTCGAGAATCAAAATGTTAACTTTACACTTTCCCAAGTTTTCTGCTTTATGTATAAAATAAATAAAAACAAAGGATTAATAATTAATAACCCTAAAGGGCTAATTTAAAATAAATTGTAATATTAATGATTTCAAAAAGGTCCCTAGAAAAGAGAGATTCATAAACAAAGGACGAGCAAATTGGAGATAAATCCCCAAATTTTGTTAACATCCCATAAAAACGCAATTTAAATTTTGCAAATAATCAAATTTCATCAAATTTAGAAACTTTAGAACGAAACAAATCTAAAAAGGTACATCTGCTGAAATGGAAATCTCGAAAATAAAAATTGTCAGAATCCTAATACGAAGTGTAAAATTAAAGCCACAATAATTTTCCTTTTTCTTTTTTTTTTCCAAAAAAAGAAAATTAAGTAAAATTAAAAATACTATAATCTTCTTCAATTTGAAACGATCTTGTGAGATATGTCGTCATCTTCCTCCATGGATTGATGATGAGATCGAGGTTGAATTTCCATAGCTGTTCCGAATTCCGGGTCGAAAAATGTTTCCGAATAATATGATTTTAATAGGATTTCATAAAAAAAATATATATCAGACTTTAATTATCTTGGCCGCTTTAACCACCGGATTTTCCCTAGCGATGGCCTCACGACCGACCGTCTTGTAATCATAACTACAATCGTGTCGATCCGAGTACCGATGATCGGCACAAAACAGTTCACCACATCGACACCTAAACCCGGTCAAACCGACACGTTTTCTACATCCAGAACACCGGTTCACCACCTTCTTTTCCGTACCAGGCTCCGGATCGTTCCTCGAACCAGAACTCCTAACAAACGTCGTCGTTTTAGGCGGAGAAAGATCGGATCGCTTGTTTATAGAACGCGACGTGGTAGATCTTTGGTTCAGGATCGAAACACCACCTGAACTAGCACCACCGGTTGAAGAGGAGACGACGGCAGCGGTTGATTTAGGCGTTGTAGCGTTGAAACAATTTTGACACATGTTATTGGTGGCCGGATTTCCTATAACACCACAATCATTGACGCAAAGCGTTAAGGTTTCCGGTACCTTGAACTCGGTTTCTTCTTTTTCGGTTCTTTGAGCCATTTTTTGTTGCTTTTTTTTTTCCTTTGCCCTGCAAAAGGGAAGAAATAGAAGAGAGAAAAAAATGGATATGAAAAGAGAGACAAGGAGAGATTTGGGGGTTTTTTGGCTTTAGGGGGAAAGAGAGGAGATTGGGAGGGGGGATTTGAAGGGATTCAGAGGTCGGTAATGGCGATGGAATATGGGCCTCATAGTATTAGTATTGTTTTATTTTGTATTTACCAAAATAACCTTCCCTTACTTTTTTGTTTAATTTCTTCTTTAGTCCTTGTACGTTTTGGATTTTTTGAAATTTAATCTATTTACTTTTTTCTGAACAATATCAATATAGGTTTTGATCATATCAGATACTTTTTTGACACAATGCCTAAAACTACCCGTAGGCCCTCCACAACCCATAAGTAGGAGGGTAATGCGCTTCAGCACACTCAAACCGACGCCCTCCTACATTGATAATCATGTTTATGCCATTGAGTTAAGACTTAATCGACAATCCATTTACTTTTATTTTTGGATAAATATGTTTAATGATCGGGATGCTCACACCATTTTTCAAAAGCAGAGCTAAACTAACCCTTAATTCTAGTTTAGGCGAGGAATTTGTAGGAATGATTCCATTTGTATCAACATTTTTCAAAATTCTAAAAATAGTATTACTTGTTTGGGTAAATATATTAGAGAATTTTAATTTTTGTAAGGAATTTTAAGAGGTGGTTTTAATAACTTAAGGTAGGTTTGGATAGGCGATTGGGTGCGATGCGGTGTGTTTAACTTATTTTTTGTCTCACGCTACAGTATCTAATCTCACAGTCATTGCTGTTTTTACACTAATCGCAACTAAATGCACTGCCCATCTAAACCTACCATTAATTTCCTTTTTCCAAATTTCTGCTAAATAAGTGATTTTTTTCAAAATTTATTCTAATTTTATTTGATTTAATACATATGGTCTCACTATATAATAAAATACTAAAACTTCAAAAATCATTTTTATTTAATTATAATATATATTTTAAAATTTTTATTTTATTAAAATTTTACATTCAATATTTTTATATTATTTATTTTAATATAATTGTTCTTATTTTATAAATATTTTTTAATTTGTAAAATTTCAATAAATTAATTTTTCTTAAATCAATTATTTATCCAAATAATGTAATTACAGTACTCTAAAAAATGTATTTAGTTAAAAAAATTAAAATAAATTTTTCAAAAATGGAAATAAAAATATGTAAAAATCAGAATATAATAAAAAAATATTATAAAAGTTTAAAAAATAAAATTAATGATTTTTAAATATAAATTTAAATAATAATTTAACCCTAATTCAACTGCATATAAATGTAAAGGTATTTGTTTTATGTTCTTCATGTCTGTTTTACGGTTTATGTTCAGAATTCATGATTGTCTCTTCCAATTGTATCGCCTTCAAAGCTCGAGCTTAGATCCTCTCTTTAAGAGTGCAATGCGCTTAACCAATGCACCCAACCACTTGTTCTCGTGTCTCCATCATAACTAAATAAGTAAACCAAACATGTTTATTGTCTTTTTATTAATGAAGCACATTTTCCAATTTAAAAAAAATAAGTATGATAAGTAGAATAGTTATATTTATGAAATAAAAAACATGGGGACTAAATTAAAACAATTGAAGAATACAAGGATTGAGAAGGAGAAATAAACATTTAAATATGCCTCCAATTGCTTGCATTATCTTACTTTTCTTCTATCAGTTTTAACAATGCTGACGTGTTATTTGTCAATCGTCATTATCGAGATCATTGTGAAATGCGCTTACGCGTCTTTTACTATCTCCAATTCGTCAACCGCGCACCTCACAAATTAAAATTAAATTGAATCAAATCTTATGCTTATCTTCTTTTATCAGATTTTACGATTTATGTTCGGGATTCGTGGCTGCTTCTCCTAATAATATTATTTCTAAAATTAGGGGCAAAGTTATAATTTTTTTTAGGGGACCGAAATTAATTTGTAATTTTTAAGATTAATAAAAATATAATTTCATCATTTTAATAGTCTATATCTTTATAATTTTTAAATGATTAAATTAAATTTTTATCATTTTTAAGGGTTCAAAATATAATTTTACTTTTACTAATTTAAAATTTTAAAATAACTAAATAAAAAAATTTCCATTTTAGGGGGTGGCCACAGCCATGCCAGCCCCCTAGCTGTGTCTCTGTCCAATGTTAAAATTTGGATTCTCCCATTGAGAGTGCAATGTGTCTTATCATTATTATCATTGTTTTATTATTTATTATTACCAAATTTTGTATTTAATTTTTTAGAACTAAGGTATTTGATTTTTATTGTTCATGTAGATTAATTATCTTGGGATTTTTACATGCTCTTCTTAATAATATCATTTTCAATGTTCAAATTCATGTTTTCTTCGTCACAATGTAATGTGACTTAGCATTGTACTCAACACCTGGTCAAAAATATCTTTCGGCATACAAATAATGTAGTCAAATATTGTTATTAGTCTCTGTATTATACGTGAGTTATGCAGTTAGCCTTATACTTTAATTTGGTAAGTTTTAGTCTCGTTTTTTTTTAACTAGTCAAATTTAATACATATTTTTTTGAAATTTCAATCATGACTTGAACGGTAATTGTTAAACTTGTTTGATTAAATTATGCTATTAGTTGTGTACTATGCATAAAATTATAGATTTAATCCACATTCACCGGTTGGATTATTATTAGTCCCTATATTTTTTAATTTTAAATTTTCAGTATTGATGCAAACAATAACCGTTATATCTATCGATCGACATTTTTATCAGTAATATGTGAAAAAAACAAGATACGTGATATTACAAATGTGATAATACGTTTGGTGCACCAAATCTTGAAAAATAGCATAATTTAATAAATTTAACGGCTCTGATTCGTTTAGGACTGAAATATCATATTTCAAAAAGTACAAGGGTTAAAAGAAATCAAAGTACATGGACTATAATTTAGTTTAACCCAAATAATGCGTTGTATAGCTCACCAAACACGTCATTAGGGAAGAGAAATAGATCGTTATAGTAATGTGCTTACCACAAAATGACAAGTGTCACTATCAAAATCAGATTTATGCTAAAAAAAAAAGCCCAAACCCTAATGGACCTGACCCGGTTTGACATCTCGCTTTTCAAAATTGAATTTCAAAACAAGTCGGGTTGGGCTTAATTCTTTGGTTAATTAATGGTCAGTTCTTCATTGCTTTTGAGAAGTGTTTTTAAAAATTTTGAGTGTTTGGTATTGTTGTCAAAAAGTGCTTTTGAAGAATAAAATGTTCAATTTTAGACATGATATTATAAAGTAACAAATATGTATTTAAATAATGTTCAAATTAGTTAATATTATGATATTTTAGCAAAAATATAAAAAAAATAATTTATTATAACTTATTGTTAATATTTTAATATATAATATTAATTTTAAATATTTCTAAGTAATTAATATTAATTATTTATTAAATTTAATTAGAATATATAAACTATATTTAAATATTTAAATATAATAATTAAATATTTGTAATCAGATATTGACACAATTGTATTATTATAAAAATTATTTTTTATTTTTAATTAATGCTTTTAACACATTTGTATTATTTTATTTTAAAATGTATTTTAATATATAACTCATATTAGATATTAACATAACATAGAAAACATAAACCTAACAAATTAAAATATTACATATATTTGGATTGAAGTTTTAAAAACGAGATAATATTTATATATCAGATATAAATACTAAAAATTTTACAATAGCATTTACAATTTAAAGTGAATTCATTAAACTAGAAGTTATAGCATCTCTTCTTAATTCCATTTCAAAACCACTAAAATTGTTTGATTCACCGTCATCATCACTATCCTCGTCGTCGTCGTCGTCGTCGTCACTTTCTCGACCATGTGCATTTTCTGAATCAATATTATTCTCATATGCCCAATTAATATCTTCGTATTCCATAAAATTTGCATCATTTCGACCGACATGTTTTCGGATAAAATTGTGTATCGTCATTGTAGCAACAACGATCATCGTTTGCTTTTCAAAACTATAACTTGGCATATCCCTTAAAATGACCCATTTTTTTTTCAAAACACCAATAGTTCGTTCAATCACACTACGTAATAATGAATGTGAATGATTGAATATATCTTCTTTACTAGATATCGGTCTACCTCTACGGAAGTCAGGTAAATGATATCGCTGATCTCTATATGGTCCAAGATAACCTTTCATTTGATGATACCCAGAATCAACAAGCTAATATTTTCCTACAAGTCATAATATAACAAATAATTAATTCAAGAATTTTTTGAATAAAAATTATCAATTAAAGAACTTATACTTTATTATTTAAGAAATCACATATAAATAAAATATCTAACCATTTGGAGGGTGCGGAAATTTGTATTTTGGATCTCGAATTGCATCAAGAAATATTATAGTGTCATGTGCCGATCCTTCCCATCCAGCCATGACAAATGTGAAACACATATTAAAATCACATATTGCCATAACATTTTGAGTCGGGATACGTTTTTTTCCAATATAGGGAATTTGTTCATTTGGTGGAAGAATAGCCGCAATGTGAGTACCATCAATTGCACCTATGCAATCCTGAACAAATAATCATATTAATCTCGTGTTTACTTGACCAAATATATTAAAATATAATAATATAAAATTAAATTTTAACCTTAAAATGCGACATATATCTAGAATTATTACGTATTTGTTCGGGTATTGAGCTAAAAAAAGGATTTTAGGGTGCAATTAGATTAGTGGCCATCCTTGTAACTTTCTCAAGCACAACTGCAAAGTGTCGACTTATTGTTGATCCAAACCTTTGAAATCTTTCTCGACATTGGGAAACTTTTGCACCGGTGCCCAAGATATATAAAAAAATTCCCAACATTTCAGTAGAAGATATGTTTCTTGAAGTTTGCAAGTTGTATCTTGTCTCCAAAACTCTCAGTAAACTTGTGAATACCATTTTAGACATCCTAAAATTAATCATACAACGTGATTCGTGACCGTTAAGGATCTCTCGGATCCATGTCTCACCTGACTGTTCTGAATCCATGCATGGTTGCATCAATATATACTTCTCGTAATATAATTGCACGGAAGAAGATGCAACAACAAATAATCAGTTAAAACATTCCATGCGTTGTAAAATCTCTTTCTTTTCCCTTTCATCGTCACTTTCATCACCGCTATAATCCTCGACTATACTCATCACCTGTGAATAAATTTTATATCCAAAATCACATATAAACAACTATTGATAAAACTAATTTAGTAAAAAATAAGTAGAATATAAATTCAATATCTAAAGACCAAACATAAACAACTTTTAATAAAACTAGATTACACATAAATAAGTAGAACATAAATTCAATATCCAAAAACCAAACATAAATAACTATTGATAAAACTAGTTTAGCATTGTTGTTTAGTCACATAATAGATATCTTTGAACCCTAAAAGATCAAAAAAATTTCAACTATCCTCCATTTCCGTCTTAAGCCACAAAGCTCTAATATTGGGATTAATTGATAAAAAAACATAATTCGCTTGTCCTTATTGAGCAATAATCTAAGTGCAAAAAAGTATAGCGGACTAGCTTCTGGAACTTCTTCCGACATGCTGTCAAGCATTTTAACTGCTTGTGGAATACCAAATGGATCCATAACAGGAGTCAAACTAGATGTGACTTGACTCATATTGTCAGCTGCTTTGTATAATTTTTCTATTTGACTGGACAATCTTGCAGCCCCTCCAATTTGCTTTGAGGATTTCTTTCTTCCAGTTTTAAAATGTGAACTTGACACCTCAGGGTTTTTTTTGACTGTTTCCATCAATTTGAACATCATTTGAAATGTGAACATCATTTAAAATGTAAACATCATTTCTCATATTTTCTTCTTCATTCTCTTCAGGTATTTCGTTGTTAACATCCTCAAAAAAATCAATAGGGAGTGTACCAGAAGAAGGTGCCCATACTTTATCACCTGTTGCAACTATCCCCATGAACATTTGATCCAACTTCCTTTCGAATTCAAGATCAATGCCCGATGTTCTAAAGTTTTTAGCTTCAGGCACAACCTACATATAAAATGATAGTTTAATAACAATAATTATCAACAACATCATAAATAAGAAAAAAAATAAAAAATATTTAAAATTATTAATGTACCTGGAGCCTACTCTCCCACCATTCATCCGATGCATCAACGGTTCTTTTTATAGGATTCCACCCTAAACCAGTATCTTCGCCTTTAAGTTTCTTCCAAGCTTTCCGTTCTTTTTTTAGGGCATCCCACCTATTTTTAAGTTGTCTTTGTGAAAAACCCTTGCCCGTTTCTTTCTCAAAGTTTGTCATTATTTTCAACCATTCACCTCTTGTGAGATGAGTACCAGGCCTATTGCCTTTCAATATCTCTTTAATACAAATATCACAAAATATTTCTGTCAATCTCTTATCCCACGTTGCTTTTACTTTTTCATCACTAACTTCAACAGCCGAAGTACTCATCTATTGTGTATACGAACAAATTCGTTTCAACCAGTAAAGCAATCAAGAAAATCAAATGTCACATAAGTATATATGTTTACATGAGTATCAAAATTTTAACTATATACATGAACAGATAACAGTAGTAATGATAATAATGAAGTAATCCAAGAAATTGATTAACATGATAAAATGATATAACTTTACCATTACCATCATTAAAAAATGAAAAAAAATCACGAGAATTAAGAGCTAAAATTACACTTGATGAACCTTTATAGGCACAAGTTTTTAATTAATATTTATGTAATTAAAAATAGTCCCTTTAAGATGATTATTAATTATTATTATTATTCCTACTGACAAATTTTTCTATATATTTGTGAGATTTTAGTCCCTTTGTTTCATTCAAGAAAATCAACTCAGTCAAAAGACGTTTTACATTATTTTCTTCTATCACGCCTCCTCTGCCATTCTCTCATTCTCTTCGATAACTTTTTCTCCCCCCATCTTTGATATATTCTTCTTTTTTATTTTCCCCCCTTCTTTTACCTAATTGCTTCCCAAATGTCTCTTCAGATTGCTTGGGACTTAATACTGAATTTTAAGTAAAAGTGCACAAGTAGAGATGAGGTTTGCCATTTCCCTTCATCTTCACTGCTAACCAGCGAAAATTCTAATACTCGATAATGGTAATTTTCAGTTTTGATTGTTCAATTATTATTTTTCTTATTTTTTATTTATATCTAATTTGTTTCATTATATTTCTGAATCTCTATCGATGAGTATTTTATTAGGGATTTGATTTCCTGTTAGTGAATCTGATCTGTTCTTTCTGTACGAGGCAACCATATTAGAATATCTTTTTTTTGTCTTCTATTTTATTTTATTTCTGAATTGTAATTTAGAAGTTGTTGAAAGTTTTATTTGGTTGTTGAGAAAATGCTTGGAAAGCTAATGTAAGTATTAGATTATACGAATCAATCAGTTTTGAAGTATTTCGATGATATGTTTCTTATATTCGGCTTATCAATGGGGTTAAGAATGTCATAAACTCTTAATCTATTACTGAAAATTGCAATAACTGTGAAATTCAAAGTCCTATTTGGTTGCTAAGAAATGTTTGGAAACTAGAAAATTAATTCGAGTATTATATTCAAAAGTTTTAACTATTTAAAAACTGACCAATTTGAACTATATGTTTCTTGTCTTTGGCTTGTTAGTGGAATTAGAATGCAATAACCTATTGCTGAAAACAAAATCTGTTAAATATAGCTATTATGCTTTTTAAGTGTTTTTTGTGTCACATTGATTTGGACTTTGGAATATTAGAATGACTGAAGTCTAGGCTCTAATTAATTCATTGACTGGTTTTTGCCTTTTTAGCTTGAACTTTACATTCATTTAAGAAAGGTTTGCTTCCTTAAGTTAGATGAGAATGATCAAACTTGAAATTGTTTCCTTTGTGAAGGTTTGTGCTTTACCACCTTGATTGGTCTGTTGTTACACAGGAACTCGAAGATTGGATTAAGGGATGTTGTATTTGGTGGGAGTGGTAGAACATCCAATCCGGGTTTTTAGAACTGATGGATACGGATAGAGAGAGACACAGAGCCAGAGAAACAGGTTTTCTATTTTAACTCAATGTTTTTAGTTTTTTTAGGATGAATGCATGGATTACAACCCCCCAAATAAATAAAGCATGCCAAAACAAAGAAAGAGTTAAATTTCGGTTTGGGTTTTGATTCCAGAAACCCTTTGCTAACATCATTTGTTTTGTCTATTATCTTAGCAGCCAATATCATCTGTTTCATCATGCATAAAAGTACAGGCAACAAAACTCATCCTATGAAAAAAAGATAAACTCACCAGTGGTGGAGAAGAGGAACAAAGCACCAGCAGAGGAACAAATAACCAACACCAGTAGAAGAACAAAGAACCAGCACCAGTAGAGGATCAAAGAAGTAGTAGAGGAGCAAAGAACCAGCGATGAGAGAAGAGATGAGAGCAAAAAGAACCAGTTTGTGTGTGTGGCTAAAAAAGTAAAAGAGCAGCTTAGAAGCACTTTTTGGCCGGAAAAGCAGAAATTTTCTGCTTTTTCATCTGCCCAAAAGTACTTCAAAAAAGTTAGTCTACTGGCCCGTGTTCTTCATTACTTTTCACCCAAAAGCACTTTTATAAGTGCTTTTCAACCGGCCAGAAGAACTGGCCCTAAATTGAGTCAGTGTTGAGTTTAGAAAAAATCTGATAACTCCTGCCCTAACCTGTTAATTATCAAAATATCCTCCTATATAATATTAATTTAAAACATACTATAATAAAAATTACATTAATATTTGCTATAACAGAATTATACCTAAAAATCAATTAACAATATCATTGAAAAACAAAAAAAAAATTATTAATTTATTTTATTAACAATATCATTAAAAAACAATAAAATTATTAATTTATTTTTATTGGTAGTAAAAGACAGCTTAAAAGCGAAAAACTCAAAAAATTATACTAGTGACTCAAAGCAAGAACATAATCCACATCAACTAAACTTCTAGCTGATTGCGAGGTTCTTCAAACCAATGAATTATTGTGGAATTAGTCGTCGTACATTTGGCCATATGATCAGTTCCTGTATTTTGCGACCTCGGAATGTGACGAGCAAGGATCTTCAAATTTCGACTCAATAAAATAATGGATAAGACGCATTTCAGTCAAATGACTTAATAAAATTATTATTTTATTTTGATAAGTAATATAAAAAAATGAAATTTGTGTCGTATCGAGTCGGGTCAGAATTGAGTATAGTTTTAATTTTTAGAGAAGATAAATTAATGTTTAATTTTGAGTCAAAATCGAGTTAAGTTAGAAATATTATAACAACCAGTTTTTGAGTCTGATCGGAATAGTGGTTCGGGACCACTTAACCGAGTCAAATATTTATTTTAATATTTTAATAAGTTTTACAGCATGATAGAATGATATTATAAAAATTTCGTTAATAAATTTTACCGTTTAAATGCTTAATTTGATAAAAATGACTTAATCGCATAAAATGCAAAAGTAGCATGTTATAAGTTAAGAGTATTTATTTGCTATGATAAGTTAAATGTGAGGTCCTTATTATGTTACTGGACCAATGATAGTGGTGTTGGCCATAAATGACCTTATAATATGCGAATTATGCATTTATTTCATTAAGGTTAAAATGGTAATTATATAATTAAGTTAATTATAATAAAACATAACAAAATGGTTCATTATTTTCGCATCTTTTTGAATCGAAACTAAAAAAAGAATAGGGTTTTGAATGCTTAAACCATTCGGCACTTGTGTGGCTTGATTAAGGTATGTTCTTTGCTCGGTTTTTTATGATTTTTACGTTTTTGAGATCGTTGCTTTGTATTCTAGCTAGCTCATGCTTTAATTTTGAAAGTTGTTAATGATTTTGTGAAGTGCCATTGATGAATACTTGAGCTTTTTAATGTTTGATAATGGAAAATGGTTATTTGTTGATAGATTTAAATGTTTTGTAAAGTGATTTTTGACAAAAATGAGCATTAGGGTTTTTTTTAAAGATAGAAATATTATGGTTAGAAATGAGAAATAAATGAAAATATGGGCTGATTAGAAGCTATATAGTATTCGGCTAAGTATATGTGTAAAGAAATTTTGTATATTTTATGTAATTGTGAATTAGGGACTAAAGTGTCAAAATGTGAAAATATGAGGGCTATTTTGTAAAAAGGCCAAAATATATGTATATGGATTGAATTGAATGGTTTGGTGAATAAATAGGTTAAATTTGAATTTATATAGATCAATATAAACAAATACCGGAACTTGATGGGGGGAAACAAAAGTTAGACGGGTAGACGAAAGTATCCGAGCAAAAATACAAGGTAAGTTCGTATCAATAGAATCAAAATTTAATTATTTGAATTTACTTGTATTTGATTTGAAATAGAATTATAATTGTTTGAAAATGTATGATATGAAATTCGAATGCTTGATTGAGGAAATTATTGAGTAATACCAAGCCCCTCTTGAACTCAGAGAAAATCGTAGGATACAAGTGACATGTCGTTAGGGTTACCGTATTGGTCGAGCTTCTGTATTTGTTTCGGGCTCACCACAGCTCGTATGAGCTTACCTATATATCAGCTTTTATGAGCTTACCGTTTCAGCTCGATAGAGCTTATCGTTTATCAGCTCGGAATGAGCTTACCGATCATGGCTCGAAAGAGCAGACATGATAATGAATTGACAGATTTCTGATGAATACACTTATAGTGTATCACCCGTATATCCTTCGATATTCAAAAAGGTTCAACAGGCATAATTGCTGTTACTAATCATATGAATAAACTATGTAATTATATGGATGAATTATTGTTGATATGTATAAGTTACTGTTGATACGGATAAATTTCTGTTATTACTGATGAATTACAGGTTATACGAATAGGAACGAATTGATATAAAAGTTATATGATTTACATATTTATAAGTTACATGAAATACGTGATTTACATGGATTATTTGTTTTATGAATATATGAATTATAGGGACGACATGATATATTTAGCTATATGACTTGGATTGATTTTATGGTATATGATTTATATGAATTGAGGAATGAATTTGGAGGCTAAAAGAATGTTATATGTTTGGTTTCATCTTTATGAATGGATGAATATATGGATGTGAAATGAATAACTTGTGAATGGGGATGTGAATAGGTTTTTTGGACAAATGAGTTGATTTTAATTGCTTTAATGCTTAATGTTAAATTTGTAAGTTTAATTTTATATTATACGGCTTACTAAGCTCAATGCTTACTTCATTCATTTTCTTATGTCCTATAGATTTCGGAAGTTAGCTCGATTTCGGACGAGGTCGGAGATTTGCTATCACACTATCTAGACGATATTCGGTACTTTTGGATCTTATGTAAATAATGTAAATATGGCATGTATAAGCTAGTTTCTGGGTTGAATTATATGGTCATTTATGTTGGTGAATGTGGTGTGGATTTTGGGGTTTGATCAAGCTATGTGATATGGCTTGAGTTGGAAATGTTTGGTTTGGTATGGAAGCATTATATGTTATGCTCATTTTGTGGTGAATTTGATAAATGGTATTTTGGCATAAATGAGACATATGTGTGACCAAATGAAAGGTCATTTTGGTATGTGTTTACTTGTGAATTCGGTAAGATTTTGATTTGGTATAACAAGGTTTTGATAGGTTTTATAATGTATTGAAATGAGATATGAACATATGTTTGGATATGAAATTGATACATGAAATTGACATTGAATTTGATATGTTTGAGATGGTATTTAGTAAATATTCAATGTTTTACTATTCTGAACTGAATTAAAGGTCCTGTAGTGCCCCTTACCTATTCCGGCGACGGTTACGGGATAGGGGTGTTACAAATATCGGGTCAGACAAGGTGGGAGAAAAAACCACCCTCCCATAATCATATTTATTCAAGACAAGTGTGATTGTGCTCCGATGTTAATGGGCTGACCCGACTTGTTTATAATGCAAACAAAAAGCATTGCTTTGAAGACGGTACAATTATGTATAAATACAGTTTCAGAGCCCGTTGGGCCGGGCGATGACCCACTTGTTTTAAATTTTTAAACGTGATCGGCCCAATGAATTATCGTTCTTTGATATCCCAATCGACCCAATTTTTTATATGTATAAAGGTATAATTATGGCCCAAGTCCCTATACTTTTTGGAACTTTGAATAATGAGTTATCAATTAAACGCTTTTGAATTTTAAATAACATATATTCAAATTTAACACAAGTCATTAGGGTTAGGAGTGTTCAAACGGTTAATCAAATTGAATTAGTATTAACCAAAATAATGGAACTTTTTAATCCTTTAACCGTTAATTGAACTGAAATTTAAAAAAAAACTAATCGAACCGAAATATTTCAAATAGTTTGATCGGTTAACCGAATTAACCAATATTTATATTTTTTTGTTTTTTTTTTGTTAAAACGAGTATAAAACATATAAAAAAATTATTCGAATTATGTATTGATACAAAATAATATATATTATTAATTATTAAGTTTGGTTAATTACTCGATTTTAAACTGAATTAATCGATAACCAAACTTCCAAAAAAATCATTAATCGACCTTCGACCGAATTAGATTGATTAATCGACCAATTAACCGAAATAAATCATTTCAGTCGATTAATTTAATTTTAACCGAAATTTGAACATCCCTAATTAGGAGCATTATTAAATGGGATTCATTTTCTTTAACGAAGATAAAAGGTAAAAATTATTTAAGGATTAAATTTGAGATGTATGTTAATTGTAGAATTGAATATAAGTTTTTTGCCACTTCATTTGTGGTTTCATGAACAATTCAACTTTAATTTTTAAATATGAAAATTAAGAGTTGGTTTGGTTTTGGAAAATATTTTATATTTTATTTTTAAAATAAAAATATTTTCAATTATGCACTTATAAAAATATTTTAGTAATTATTATTATTTATAATAAAAAAGAATTCCTACATTTAAACTCTTATTTTTAACATTTTCAGTATTTTCATCGAAAACAGATTTTTTAATTTTCATATATTTTTATTTTAGAACTTTTTAAAAATTCCAACAAAATATATTAAAAATATATTTTTCTTAAATATTTTACATTTCAATAAACTAAAAAAGAAAAATACTCCTTATCCGTAAAACCAATTAATCCATTAAAAAATCCTTAAAATTAAAAGCAAACTACAAAGTAGATGTATTCACTGTCTGAGTTGGATCAAGAATCAATTTTAAAATTTTTCCCAACCTGCCCAAATGACCTATTTCATTGTTCAGGACAGGCCTGGCCATGGGGTTGTTTGCGAGTATAACCACTTAAAAGGGCCAAAAAAATAATTTTCAGCCTTTAATGTGCAGTAAAAAATTTCAGATTAAAATAAATCAATTAAATGTTTGGGGCGTTCAATTTTTCATCATAAATGCTTCATTTAAGCCTCAAAATTTGTCAGCTTTTATTGTATTATATTTTATCTATATTTTTAAAAGGGGTTCAATTTATTATTTCGCCTATGCTCAAAAATGTTGGGTCTGGTTCAAGAAATAATAAAATATTATTTTATTTAAATTTAATTATAAGAATATATAAATGTATTTTTAATTATTTCTAAATAGTAAAAACGGAGAAAATTTTAATCCCAAAAGCAGTCCCGACCATGAACACCTCAAAAGCAGAGGGATTAAGCATAAAAAGTTTAAAGAGTACAGGGACTATTAAATAATTAAACCAAAAGAAAAAAGAAAAAAAGGAAAAAAAACGCCCCATTCACAGTCGATACATATATATGAAACGAAACGCACATTTATGTTTTTGCTTCATCTCCCCTATTTCGATCCTCTCACTACTATTCTTTTTATTTTTATCTCTTTAACCCCCTCAAAGCCTCCTCTTACGATCGTGGGGGATTCCTATGCCATGAAACCCGATTTTTTCCCACACTCTCTTGCAGGCATCCCTATCCTCTCACGCGCCACCGCGTTCCACCAATTCCTTCGCCGCATCCGTCTTTTCTCGATGCTTGCAAACACCTGGAGTTAGGGTTTCTGGAATAGCGGATTATCCATTTTTTTGTTTTGCTTTTGGTTTTCTTTATACCTGTTAGAGGTTAGGTTAGGGTTTTGAAAGGAAAATCGCATGAAGATGGGCAGCGTGGATCGAGTTAATGATTTGACATTTAAAGTTAATTTTAGCGGAGATGGAGCAGCCAAGTTGAAAGATAGAGTCAAGGAGAAACTCAAGGAGTTTATGGGTGACTACACTGATGATACTCTTGTGGTACTTTTTTTTTCTCTCCCTTTTTAGCTATTTAATTTTCGATTTATATGATTTTTATGCATTTTCGTTTGTTTATAAAAATCTGTGGATGTTGTAATTTTCTTTTAATCTCTGAATTGTTGCATTGATCATAACGTTGTTTCTGCATTTTGGTTTATTTTAAGATTTAGCTTATATTGTATTTGGGCTTTTGTAGTTGAGAATTTGGAATTTGCTTCGATTCAATTGGATAATGATTACATGTTTTTAAGTGCTGGAATTTGAATTCTTAAAACTACTATAGTTTTTTCCTTTTATCTTCATGTTCTCTGTCATTATCAAGGGCTTGTGGCCCTGGTTAAAAGAACGGATTGAGGAGCACAGGCTGAAGTTTTCCTTTCGCTAGGGCTAAAACGTTAAAATCTGAATAGTAATTGAATTTAGCCTGGTGATAATTTTTGTACTGAACCTCTGAGGAATTAAAAGGATTCTTGTCCTAATTTCTTTGCTTAAGATTTCATCGCTATGTGGATTTTGGGAGGCCCTTAATATCTGGCTTTAATCTTTTCCATGACAATGTATCTCGCATTAGTTGTACTTTGTTTATCATTCTCTTAACCTTTAAGTATTTTCTGTGGTGCTCTGATGCATGTTTTACTTCCAATCTTTGAAATCTGATATAGTTGGAATGCACAAATTTGCAAATCTTGTAGAAAATGTGAAAGATCAGATATTTCTGTTGGTGTCTAATCACATTCTCTCATTATTTTGAATGGCAGGAATACGTGATTGTCTTATTGAGAAATGGAAGACGTAAAGACGAAGCAATGAATGAGTTGAATGTTTTTCTTGGGGATGACAGTGAATCTTTTGTCTCCTGGTAGTTATATTATTTTTCCAACTTTCTCCACTGGGGAAAGTCGGTGCTTATATAATCATAGTTGTTGGGATTTAGCCCTAAGTTATCCTTATATCTGATACTTTTAGTTTTCTTATATGCATGTGTTTTCGTGTATATATATTATATTCTCTGAACAGGTTGTGGGATCATCTGGCTTCAAATTTGGATCTATATGCTCCTTCTCGGGAACCTCACCTTGATGAAGGAACCAGAACAACTGTTTTGGGGAACCAGTCTATTGGTGCTGAGTCTCACCAGTTGGATACTGATTCTGAAAGGGGAAAGTCTACTAAGTTTCCCAGGAACCGGCACAACAGAGATTGGAAGGGACTAGTTAGGGATGCAGCCGAACCACCTCCTCTTCGGAGCTCTGAGGTTGAGAATATTCGTTTTGAAGAAAAATCCAGTCGTAAAGTAAGCCGTGGACGATCTACCTCTCCTCAACCTACTCAGAAGAAAAGGAGTAGGCCTGATGAACGACAACCTATAAAGGTTTTAATTTCTAGGTTCCTTATCCGTAAATAGTTGATTACCATTTGCTAGAATTAAGAAGAAATTGTTCTCCTTTCATTGGACAAAATATATCCTTAAATGGAAATGCTTTAGATGTTTAGAGTGGCTGTTGTAGGGATAAATTTCTTAATTATCCTGAGAGTGACATGTCAGTCATTAAATACTTCTGTTTTCTGCTCTGAAAATAATTCAAAAGGTTTTTTTCTCTTAATGAAATATTTGTGTAAATTGTATAGCTGTTTCATGTTGTGCCAAATGCCAATATATGCCTTTGTCATTGATTTGGCTAGTCTTCTGATCCATGGATGAACTCCTTTTGCAGAGAGAAGCAGTTCCTCAGATGAACATTGATGCCCCTAGGCGGTTGCTTCAGTTTGCTGTGCGAGATGCAGTTGGAACTTCAAGGGCACCTATTTCAGCGAAGGAGCCATCTTCCAAGCGCCTTCGATCTGTTGTGTCAACATCTTCTGGAGATTTGCCAGCTCGTCCTAGGAGAATTCAGTCTGTTGCAAGAGTGCCAAATCCAATGGCGACAGTGATCAAGGCTGTGGCAGAAGCTGCTGAAGATGTGACAAAGGTAAAAAATGCTGGAAGTGTGTTTGACAGGCTTGGTCCTGGAATGGATGTTTTGGAGACCCGTGACCTACATCCAGAATTCAGAGAGTCTCTTACTGAGGATGAAGAATATGGAGATCTTAACCAGCCTTTGGAGAAAACCCATTCAGCATATTATCAAAGAGAAGAGTATGCTGGTCGACATGTTGGTAACGTAACTGCTTTAGAAAGTCAGACTGGGTTGGCTTCAGAGTCTCTGTCTGACAATGAATGGTATGGTGATGTTGATGTTGTTGGCCATGGAGTTATGGATGAGTCTCATACTGGCCATGCTGGTAGATCAAGTGGAAACAAGGGTGATAATTCACTTATGGTGCAGTACAATGTAGCTAAGGATGATGAAATCTTGCAAACGAGGAACAAAGATCAAAATCAATCAACTATAGCAACAAATACTTCTCATAAGATAGTTAACATCTCTGTCAATGTAAATACCTGGAAACCACCTCATTATCAAGAGCCAAGGGAGGTTTCAGAACTGGACAGCCGAAAACCTCTTCCAGAGAGTGAAGCAGTTGCTAACAAAGCTAATCATAGGTTGATGGAGAATGGCAACCCAGTTAATGTTGGTAATGGAAATGTAGGATTTTCTAACCTATATTATTTCCTCTCTCTTATTCTTTGCACTGGGGCTGTTGAAATTTACTTTTGTTGTTAATTTTAGGTAAAAGGTGCTGCTTACAACCAAGAACTGTCTCAGAAAGCAGTGCAGCCTTCTTCTGGTGAGTTGTCTTCTATTGTTAGGATTGATTATTTGGATATTGCATGTGTTGGATAAGGAATTCCCTTGTGTACTGCAACCTATATCTTTTTTGTTTTTTAATTGCTGTGCTAAAGAACTTTATTCTGTTCTGTTGGATTTTTTTCCTTGCATTAAACTTTTTTATTTAAATTGCTACTTTCATTTTGCAGCTTCTTATGCTGCTGCTCGTCCTCTAGAGGACGCTGATTCTCGAACCATCTTTGTAAGCAATGTAAGAAACCGAAATTCTCTCTTTAGTGTAGAAAGAAGATACGTCTCCCTTACTCAGTTTTGACAATATATGGTAGGTTCATTTTGCTGCTACCAAGGACAGTCTTTCTCGACATTTTAATAAGTTTGGAGACGTGCTAAAAGTTATTATAGTTACAGATGCGGCGACAGGGCAACCGAAAGGGTAAGGTTTTTGGAATACTTGTTCTGGATTTGCCTTCTCCTGGAAAACATTTTATTTTACCGAGGTACAATGCGTACACAGGTCAGCTTATGTGGAGTTCATGCGGAAGGAAGCAGCAGACAATGCTTTGTCTCTGGATGGTACCTCATTCATGTCACGGATTCTTAAGGTATTTAATCCTTGTCTGTTGTTTTATTAAACCTTTCATTGAGTTTCTCTCTGTAACTTGCCATGCATATTTTGATATTTCTCTATTGTTAGCTTATGTGGAGTTCATGGGAGAGTCTTGTGTGTTAAATATTTTACTCTATCTGGAACTTTGTTTCAACTTAGATGCCTAGTGATGTAAAATTTTATCATTATGTAATGTCTTGAACTTTTTCTGGAAAACTCGATGTTATTATGGTTCGTGATTTGGGTCAATGGTTGTCATAACGCTGTTATTATGACCTGGCTGTCACTGGATAGTTATTAAAAATACAATATAATGTAATGTTAGCAGGCCTGTAGCAAGTTGTCTATATTTCAATATAGCCAGCCTCTTGAAGTTTCTGCTTATTGGAAGACCTGATCCATTGATGTTATGTTGGACCAAAACGTGTGTTGAGTCTTGGATCCATCGGCTCTGTGTGTTTTGAGGAAATTACTCATCTTGTCAGTGTGTAAAAAGTTCTAGGAAATATTATTAGATTGAGTGCTAGGAAAAGTTACCGAGACGGCAGAAGCATCCATTATGAATATTCCATCGTCTATATCCCACATGACAGAACTTGTCTATTTTCTAGATGTTAAAAGCAAAATTTCATTTTGCTGGACTTATAGAAACCTTGGACCGTGAGGTTGGTACCGTCCTAAAATCATTCGGGCTCGGTGTCTACTGTATTTCTACCAATTTCATAGCATGCATATTGGTTTGTTGTTCCAAAACATAAAGCGACTAATTCAACCTGTTTGATTTCCTTTGCCAAAGGTCGTGAAGAAAAGTTCAGCTCCTCAAGAAGCCGCTGCTCCTGTCATGACATGGCCTCGTGTAGCTCGGGGCTCTCCATTTGTTGCAGCAAGGTTTGGTAGAGCTTCATTTGCCAGAGGCATGCCAGGTGCTTTTAGGCCTCACCTTCCAATTAAACCCGGTGCCAGAAGCTTTCAATGGAAGCGTGATGCTCAGACGACCACCACCCGAACCGACGCCGTCACTGGGACAAACGTTTCTTCTCCCACTTTCCGCAGTCTCACCTATGTCCGAACAGAACCTAAGTCAGCAGGGAATACTAGCTAGTCAAGAGGTTTGCTACCGCAGTCACATTCCTTCTCTGGGGGGGTCGCATCGGTTTTCAATTTTTATGTTAATTTTTCCTTCTGTTTTTTTTCACCTTGAAATGTTTGAATGGATTGATTGCATCAAAGAGAGTATCATATGTGGATCAAAGGATGAGGATAAAATTGCAAACGCGATGATTCTTCAACACCTGGGAAGACATGTCTACAAATTGAGATATATATATACGTGCATGTAATAGAAGTGGCAAAACTGGTCTTCTCCAAAAGAAAATTTTGCTATTTCAGGCATTGATTTCTGGGTGTGGGAGGGGAGGGGAAATTATATATGTCTAGTTTTTAGATTTGGGATTGGGAGGAAGCTATTTGACATTGCTCTTTTTATATTTTTGTTAGACTTCTCATTTTATATATATGTTATAAAGAAAAGAAAATAGAAGAAAATGATCTAAAAAATGAAAAAAAGATGGTCCTGATAACATTTTGAAATTTTTTATGGCCGAAGGCCATTTTCATGTCATGACTTGATTGGCTGAGTGAATTTAAATGCCCTTATATACTTTTTTTTAAAAAAATTATAAATATATTATTAATTGACACCAAAAAAATGTGAATTTGAACACATTAATGCCACAAGACTGAAATAGAAGAAAATTGCAAATTTATTCAGTCCAAGCTTATGATAAGAGATGTTGAAAGAGGGTGACAAATTAGCTAACGTTGTATATTTGATCGTATTCATATTCCATAATAAAGTCAAATATGTAAACAGTATTACATGTACAACATCAAGCACACACAGATTATTCAACTCTCAGCTACGCTTTTCAATATTATGCATTCTCTAAGTCTACCATCATCACCACCCACCTGAGAATCATATCACAACACAGCATAACCCCTACATAAGTATATAATTCCTACATGTATATCAATGATATATATATATATAGAGAGAGAGAATACAGTTCCGAGTGTCCCACTGATTTGAGGGAAGCATGAACAATAAAAAAACACTGCCACCCACACATTGATTTGATTATTCAAATTAATCACCGTTGGCTACTAAAATTCCAAACCCTTCAACAAAACATTTCTATCCATCAATCAGCATTTTCACCCCCAAAATAGTATCTTTGTTTTCTTTTTTTACTACTTCATTTAATATTTTAGATGCAGTTTATTGCATAAAACCCCCTCATGCCCCCATGATTCCAACCTTTGGTTTCTCCAATCAGCAAAATCCTGCAATTTGGGTTTTTTTTTTCAAAACAAATGTTTAGAACTATAAATCACTCGAGCTATACCGTACGCTGGATTACCGGAAATAATGAACTAGTTAGATGTTTACCTTTTTCAAAGAGAGTGCAACACTAGAAACCCAAGAAAGTTTTTCATCAAAGCTGGCATATAGGTCCTTTGCATTATTTATATAATCCTGCATGCAAAAAAAACCATACAAAATATATAGATACATCTTGGAAACAAGAAATTGGAGATTTCGCAATGGCTATTATATGTATAGTAAGATCGTTGAAATGATAAGAATTTCAAGGGTAAAAGCACCATGGAGACCCCTGTACTAAGCATCAGATTACACTCTGCCCCCTTTACTAAAAAAATAGGAAAATTAATCCCTGTACGATAGATTAAAAAGCAAACCGATCCTTTCTGTTAAGAATTTCATCAATTTCTACGATTAAAAACCGGCATGGCTGACGGAATAATCAAACAATTACACCTAGCATGCCATGTATAACTCATGTTGATATAGAAGGACCAGCTTTTAACAGTAGAAATTGATGAAATTTTTAACAAAAGGACCAATTTGCTCTTTGATCTAATGTACAAGGACTAATCTGCCCATTTTTTGAGTAGAGGGAGCAAAATGTAATCCAGTTACTAATACAAAGAACTCCATGATACTTTTACTGAATTTCAAGATCTTCATAAATGATTATCTTATACAAAGGGGAGAGTGACTCAAATGTACAATTCGTCTATGTAGGCATCTGTATCAGTTATAGGCATCTGTATCAGTTATTAAAACTCGGAAGTAGTTGAGAAGAAGAAAAACCAGTGTTGAAGATAGAACTTACATTGTAGTAGATGTTGTGAACATTCACCTAATGTGCAAGTCACTGAGGAAGTCCAACAACCTGAAAAGGTAATCGACATAGTAAGAAAGAACGAAAAGAAAATAACATACAAAAACAAATGAGAAGATATTGCTTTTGTTCTATTAGCCAAGTCTATATAAATAAAGGAAAAAGAATAAAAATGGGGCAAAAATACCTAATATTTTTAGCTATAACGGTGTGCCCATCTTCAGCTCCAAGATGGCGTAGAGCAACTTCCTCCAATCGACCATCTCGATACGCATGCTACAAATACATAGCATCCATGAAAATAAACAAAAAATTTCTGTGGGAAACCACAGCATCAAGAGAAATGCAAACATATAGCGGACAGGGATGGTAACAGGTGAAAGAAAACACTTTTTTAAGCCCATAATTTGAATGATATGACTTCATAAATCCACAATTTGCTTCTTTATCGAGAAAATATTGGCTAACATACAAAAACCATTAGGTTTTTTAACAGACACATGCAGCATAAGGCATGACAAGAACCATCAAAAGAACAGTTAATACGAATCCCATGATTGCAAGGGAATGCCTTTACGCATTAAAACCAACCACATTGAAGCCCTCAACAAATGTAATCAGCAAAGAAAAGTAATCCAAACTCTAGTAACTTAATCCAGATTTCAATACTAATTAACAATGTTTTAAGTCATAACAAGACAGTCAGCAACGACCAAAACACACTCCAAATCAATATTCTCCAAAACGAAAAAGGTGGTAGCCTACATGAACACCAACACTACCAACATTTCCATAATTCGAGCAAAAAGGAGCAAAACTTAATTTAGGAATTTAATAGTGAAAATTCTCCTCATCACTTGAGGAGTCACTTGAATCATAATCTAGCTGCATTAAAAATAAGGCCATCTCCATAGATATATCATCGTTTTCCAAATCTTCAGCATCAAAAATATTCATTTCATCTTCTGCAATTAAGTGCTCGAAGACATCAAAAATTGAGTCCATATCTATAACATTGGATCTGCGAGGAGGTGGCCTGTGGTATTTCCATGCATAAGAGCCTGGCTTGACCGTATGCTGGAAGACAACACAAGTGTATCCATTAAATGAATCGTAAAAGCTAACACTCTCTATGACTAAAGTAAATGGCATATAAATGTACAAAATAGCAAGGAGATAATACGCTAAAATTGATTTTGGGTGTCTACATAAACATCACCAGATCCTACACTACAAAGAAAGTGACACTGTGACACATCTAAACCCCATTCTTTATCTCCCCCACCCCCCAACCCTTGATGGGGAAATTAGATAGATAGATAGATAGAGAGAGAGAGAGAGAGAGAGGAAGTAATGGCAGTAGCACATACATAAGAAAGCAGAAACACGGGATAAATAAAATCTATGAATCCCAATGCATTACATATCACAAAAATGGAAGCAAAAAAGGTACCACTGGCCTAAAAGGGTTTTTGAACCAAAAAGCAACATAAAATTGAGAATAGATTAATAACCAGTTGGGCTTGGCCAGATGAAACTTGCAATTTGACATGAGAATTTTTTTCCTCACTTGCAGAATGATTTCAAGAGCAGCACCATTAATAGAACAATAGAAGAGTATTTTGGTAAAAAGGCACCATAGATATCCTGATTTTCCTATTGGCTTACTAGCTCCAAGATTAGTAACCAAAATATATCACCAAGTACTACTTCGTAGATTTACGGGATATTCTGTTTATGTTCTTTCGATCCTCAAAAGTAAACTTTTTATCAATGACTATCAATTAAAATTAAAGTCAACTTAGAGCTAAGAGAATCAAAATCTTAAAAGCATTGTGAAAATTGCAAGTGCTCCTGTGATGCATGTATCTGTGGCAAAGGGAGAGAAATAGAGAGAGCAGGAATAAAGAACCCATATAAACAATGCGAAATGCCTCCAAATTATAACTAAATTCTTAAATTTATCATCATTAGCCGTCTACTGACAATTACTCCTCGTACAAAAGTTATATTTGCATAATTATAATCTTTGCTTTACCAATTAGTTTTCCACCAATCACCCACCGATCTCATCCTTATTCCTCTTACTGAATATTAACAGCAGTTTTATTCAAGGAAATTGAGATCAAAGATTGTTGTTGTCCAATGATGTTGAGATAAAAACATATTTTTATTCCTAAACCAACCTCTTCAGATAAAAGTCCAAACTGGTAGATATCTTGGTTGAGATTTGGCTAAGAAGAAACAGCTCAGATTGAACAACCATAGTGACAAAGTGAGAAAAAAGGGTGAGGAACAACCATAAAGAGGAAAGCGCACGCAGGAAAATAGAGAATTTTAACATAAAATCACATTAAAAAGCTTATAGTTGATACTTGATGGGATATGAAAGGACGCAAATTTGGAAATACTAAGAAAGAGAAATTCTCCATTTTACAAAGCTGAATAAATAGACAATTTTTACCTTGTAGAAACAACTAGTACCAAAAGGGCAGTTCCCATTTCCGAAGTTGAAGTGCTTGCAATCTATTGACCTGAAGATTAAAATATTATATGTGTAAGATAGATATTACGGATCATCCAAACAACCCTTCAATTGTAGAAGTACAATTAAGAATTTAAATAAAATTATAATTCATGTGGTAAAAGTAGGAAATAAAAGAAACATTGAAACTGCAGAGGCATTACCTCAGTTTTGCCTTGTAGCTATCGATGATTTCCTGCTTTTCTTCTGGAGTTGAATACCAAATGACACTTGGAATGACAAAGTACGATAGCTTGCGACAGATTGGGCAAGCCCTTAATGCAGTATTGACATCCATTCCAGAGGACGGGGAACTGCTGCGCCAATTTCTAATGCAGGATATGCAAAACGGATGATCACATTCCGAGAGCAACCCAAACTTCCGTTCAGCTGCTGTGGGCTTCGAGAGAACACGATCCAGGCACACACTGCATTCTATTTCTTGACTATATTTCAATGCCTCGAGGTGCTTTTGCTTTTTCTCGCACATTTTTACATGCTCCTCCCTTTCCTCAGCTCTGAAAGGATGTAAACAATGTTTTCCACAGGTGGGACACAAGTCTCCATGAATATGGGGACAATTATCTCCACGGGGGCAATTACCAGCTGCAGCAAATGAGCAAATAGGAAGTTCGACTAGATTAGCACTCCTAGGCTGCAAAACATCACCATCATCCAAAAGATCTTGTTGCCCGGATTCCAAATGCCATGCTTGATTCGTTGAGGGAGGGAGGAAGCCTCCATTAGAACCAGGAAACTCGCCAGAAGTAGCTGGAAGTACAACGGAACCACAATATGTACTCGTTGAAGGACCTAAAGGAGCAGAACCCGAGACCCCAAATTGACGAGGCTTTGTCGATGAAGACGAAGCAGATAAATCCGTTTGAGATGCCTTCACATGTTCATATCTGCATTGACTACCATAAGAACAGATTCCTTTCTGATAGTATGTGCAAATCTGCAATGACCCAAGTAAGAAGCAACTATTAAGGTTAATCAGCAACAGGTAAATAAAGAACAGAAAGTTCACAAAGAGCACTTCCTACATTATTTGGTGGATCCTTCCAATCATGAGAAAACTCACAATTCTCCCCTTTGAAGCATGCTCCATGAGCAAAGAACTTACAAAGAACCCTGAATAATAAGAAAAAAAATCAATAAAAACCCACAATCAAGAATTCCAGAAAATTAGTATTTTCATAATTCCCAAAATTTAAGTTCCAAAAAGAACCAACTAAACTGTCAACAGCGTTCAATTCAAAATTGCTACCACGAAAAAAACAAAAAATACAGAATCATTAACAAATATAAAGCTATCATCACAATCAACATCAAATACCCGATAACAAAAAACGATTAAAAAAACGAAAATTTGCTGAAATTGAAACAGAAAATTTGGTAATCCAATAAAAGGGGGATTGATTGGGGAAAAAAAGAAGAATCACCTCTTGGTCTTAGGCATGGACGAAATAGCGAATAACGAATAGCGAATGGAAATGGATTTTGAGGGAAAATGAAAGGAGGCTAAAGGATTTTTTTAATTAAAAATTTAATTTAATTTATTACAAAAATATCAGTTTGAATGATAGGTGAGAAAAGAGGGAGGAGAAGCGAAATTGAAGCCCCAAACACAACATCGAAACATTTTAAGATTAAAGAAGCAGCTACCTAGGGTTTTTTTTTTTTTAATTTTTTTGGGTCTCTCCGTATAGAAAGGGCCCATGGATTTTGGCATAATTACGGGAATGGCCCTTCGAGGCGTAATTATAGTTAAGCAAACGATTATTTATTTTAATCAGGATTTGAAATTTAATTAATTAATTAATTAATACTTCTTATTCTAAACAAATAATGCATTTACGGCCACCCATCTCCGTTACCAACCTTATCCTCTCCTCCACCTTCTCCACCGTCGGCAACTCCCCTCAGGCAAAGCCACCTCCGCCTGTATTAGCTTTTCTTCTCATGCTTTGACTCTTTTGTAGTGATGATTGAATCAATCAAATCATCAATTTTTAGATTCAATAAGTTGAATTATTAGTTCGACTTATATAAAATAAAAAAATCATTAAAAATATAAAAATTGATAAACACGTATAAATAAAAAAATTAGAAACATAAGCCTTCATTTTATAAATTATAACAATAAAATTGCATATTTAAACTAGCTTAAAATTCATGTTTTTAATTAGTTACCAATTTTCTATTCAGTTCAATCGATTTTTTACTAATTTAATCTTTCTTCGATTTTATAAGCTGCTTGAACCATATGAATCATTGTTTCATGGTTTAACTAATCAGTCTGTTTCTAACAATCATGACATTAGTCATGCACAAATTTCAAAGATACATTTTATTAACAAAGTAACATCATTCATATATATAATTTATAATTATATATGTAAAAGCACGAGTCTGATAAAATTTTTAAATTGATGAGGATATTTTTTTATTTCACATCATATTACTAAATTCACGTTTAAAAATAATTACAATGTTAATTATTTGTTAAAAAAGTTTAAATAAAATAAAAGTGGTGATAATTATATATTTAAAAATAATTATAATTTACTAGAAATTGTGATAATTACACAATTAAAATTAGTTAGAATTTAAATTACAATTATTAATTAAAAAATTGTCCTAATTTTAAAATAGAATTATTATTTGAATAAAACTCTAAGTATTAACTATAAGGAAAAAGTTGTGATAATTATAATTTATTTTTTTAAATTGTATTTGAATAGAAATCTAAGTATAAACTATAAGGAAAAAGTTGTGGTTTTATTGATCTATTTTGTAGGTATTTTTGTTTTTTTCACAAGTTGTGATGGACAGATGAAGGTATCTGTCGTTCGCTAAAACTCCACCGGCCACCACTATTTTTTTTGAAAAGTGGGTGGCTCTTCATCAACTTCTTAATTTGTTTTTGTTTTGAGAGTATTTCTAAATAATAAATGATTTCACGAGTCGATTTGAACCCGTTTTATTTTAAATTTTATATGTTTTTAGTGTGTTTTTCTATTGTTTAATAAATCTTCAGTTTTAGAAGCTTTTATTTCCTCTTATAGCACATTTTCTAGTCTTGCTTATGCATGTAATATTAGTTTTACAAGTGATTTTAGGGATGACTTTGTTGTCCTTCTCTCTAGTTTGGTGAATGCTCAATTTTTTTGTCGATTTTTACTCGCCGCTTTGGACCATTCAAGGTTGATTTCCTTATCGTATTAACAATCATTCCAAATATGTCTGTGCTCGAGTTGTAATAAACCCAATTGTCAACATGTTATAATATTCTATTGATATTGAGGGTAAAGGCTTTGTTGTATCGATTGAGCTTGTTCTTCACCATCTACGACGAGTATTTGCTATTTTCGATTATAATGTTTGAATTGAAAAGTTAATATATTTTAATTATATTCAATAATTTAAATAAGAAATATTATTTTATGTCAATTACTATAATTAAAAATACAATATTTAAAAACTAATTAAATATTAAATGCGTAATTCACATGCGATAGAGGCTAGTATACTAGAAAATTTCAAGTTGGTATCACAATTCATAATAATATTAATTATAATTTAAAAATATATATTTTTATATTTTCATAACTGGGTTAGTGGTCCGCTTAAGGGTGACAGTAACCCATTAAAGTGTTTAAATATAAGGTTAAATTCTACTATTAATCCTCGTATTTTGTGAAAGTTGTAAATTTAGTCTTGTACTTTTAGTTGATGAATTTTAGTCTTTATACTTTTGAATTGGTAACTTTAGTCTCTGTATTTTTCAAATTTTAAAATTTTAGTCTTGACTCAAAACGTAACAAGTAAATTCATTAGCTTAAATTGAATTATTAGTCTTGTACTATGCTTACAGTCATAGATTTTGTCCATTATTTTTCCAATTAGATCATTCTAAGTTCTTAAACTTTTCGAATTTTAAAATTTAAATCTTAATGCAAATGACAGTTGTTATTCCATTTACATATTCTTAGTGAGTAATATATGGAAATAATAAGTTGACATGACATTACACTTATGATGATATATTTGTCACATCAGATTTTAGAAATAACAGAATTTTACTTAAAGAATTTAATCGTTATTGTTTAGTGATGACTAAAATTTTAAAATTTTAAAAGTATAGTGACTAAAAATAACCAAATAAAAGTACATGGATTAAAACCATAATTTTCACAAGGTATAAGGACTAATGACATAATTTAACTAAATATAAGTATTAGACAAGGACCAATGGCAAAATAAAAATAGTTTTGAACTTTTTGTTAGGGTAAACTATCAAAATATTCACTTTTGTTTCCCTTAGGTTACATTTTAGTCACTCAAATTTGAAATGTTACGTTTTAGTCACTTACGTTATCGTATTGTAACATTTTAGTCACTGAGTATTCATTGTCGTTAACAGTGTAATGGTAAGTTGACTTAGCACGTTAAATCATCATTTTAAACGAAATTTTTTGGTTAAATTATACAATCGGTCTCTATATTTTTTTTGTTTTGAGCAATTTAATTTTTTTTCTTTTACATTAAAAGAGATGGAGAAGGGAGGAAAATAGAGGGAGAAGCAGAAGAGAAAGGGAAAATAAAGGGAAAAAAGGAAAGTTAAAAGAACATGAAAGAAAAAAAATTGCTTAAAACAAAAAAATATGGGGACCGATTGTATAATTTAACCAAAAATTTTCGTTTAAAATGATGATTTAACGTGCTAAGTCAACTTACCATTACACTGTTAACGACAATGAATACTCAGTGACTAAAATGTTACAATACGATAACGTAAGTGACTAAAACGTAACATTTCAGACATAAGTGACTAAAATGTAACCTGAGGGAAATAAAAATGACTATTTTGGTAGTTTACCCCTTTTTGTTATAATTTTATATAGATGATAAGTATAATTATGAAAGTCAGCAAATTGATACGTACATGCATGAAAGCTACCACTCCTCATTTCTTTTTCTTATCATATATTTTCAAAGGATAAATAAGGCCACAAGTTGAAGTAAATTTGGACCTTGTTTTATATAACTTCTTTTATTTTCCTTTTAGTTGTATATATTAAAATAAATTCGAATAAAATACATTAATTGAAGTTTAAATTAGTTGGTATTATTATTTACTATCTGCTAAATCGAGTTTCTTCTCTGACTTATATTTTGTTATTTTTTTCTAGTCGAATTCTAATAATTCTAGGGATATTTTAATTAGATTAGTCCATGAATTTCAACGTATATATAAACAAGGCTTTTAGCAATCCCAGAGAGATTGATTTAACAACACAATTAAGAGAGAGTTTCAGGTTCGAGTTTGTTTTTGTTTCTGCATCTTACACTCCTTCTTCGGTTATTTGCTGCTTTAGTGAAGTTTTCTTTTCTCGTGATTTTTTATCATTTTTAGAGGAGTTTTTTCACATAAATATTTGTGTCCAATTTTCTCTATTCATTCTATTTTGTTGCTTAATTCGGATTTATCCCAACATAATTTATGAATAAAAAAAAGAGACAAAAATAGAAAAAAGGTAATGTAGAAATTATTTTTGGGTATTTTAAATCTTTATTTAGCATTGTACTTCTTCGCTAAGTTTAATGGATATAAATAATCGGTTTATATTTGTTTTGAGTTTGAATTAGTGAATACTATTGTGTGAATTTATTAAAGGTTTTTAAAAATAAATAAATAAATAAAATAAAAAAAATTAATCAAGTGATGTTATTTTGAAAGGGGAGTGGAAATTGGTTATAATTGATTTAATAAATTAAAATTTATAACCAAACAAATCAATTTATTATATATTATTTCTATTTATTTTAAATAAATTTATAATTAATTATGATTTAAAGAAATGGGTATTGTTGGTAATGTAGGAGGACATGGGTTCGAGTATTTTGAAGCGAATTATCATTCTATTTATGGGTTAGGGAGGGACTATGGGTAATTCTAGGCATTGTGTCAAAAAGAACAGATATGATTAAAACCCGTAATGAGACTTTAAATTATATGAAATTAAAAATATATATACACTGTACTAAATAAAATAAAACTATTTTTTAATTCCATGTCAGAATATCTAATAATAAGATTAAAAATAATGAGATACACCAGTAATAAACAAAACTAACCCTTATTCAGCGTTTTAAGAATCGAATAGGTGGTTGAACTAGTCAGATCATCGTTTCTAGTTTGACCAATTCAACAATAATTAAAATATGCTCCAAGTCTTTGTACCCTTTGTAAATACAGAATTCAGTCCCTTTACTTTTTATTCCCTATACATTTTATTTTAAAATTAAAGTCAAATCGTTAATGTCACCATAAAATTATTCTATAAATTTCGCTAGTGTTGCTTTCTGAAATTAACAAATACTCATTTGGTAGTCATGTAATAAAAAAATATTGTTGTAATGAACTTGGATCTAACAAAAAAAAATAGCAGTGCTTACAATTAGACTTACATTTTTAAATTTGAAAAGTAGACGAACGTCTAAATTTGTTGAAATAAAAGTAGTGGGGCTAAATTCAAAATATGATAAAAAGTATATAACACGTTTTAACCTAAGTAATTAATTAATTAATTAATTAAGAAATTCATTAAAATTTTTAAATTTTATTAGAAATATATAAAATAATGCAACCATTGTCAAAACCATTTTTGAATAAAAATTAGATTTACAATATTTGAGAAAACATAAAATTTTAATTTTTTAAAAACACTAGGGTTTTATTTAAAAAAATTTGAAATTCTCTTCAAAAGGTAATTTTTAGATTTGTATTAAAAAAATTAAAGTAAAATGATGAGTCGGGTACGTATAAAGAAGGTTATAGGGCACAAAAAAATTGTATGAATGACATTTTAAAATTAAGGATAATAAATGAGATTGTATCTAGTAATTTTAGCAATGATCTCAACAATTTCCCTTGATACTAAAATGTTGCCTAATTATTTTTATTTTAAAAAAAGACGATCCTTTCTAAAAAATAATTTTAATGCCAATTAATTATGAGCAAATAAATATTTAAATAATGATGATTGAGTCTTAACTCGATTGGCATCGGCATTGTTGCCACTGTAGGAGCATATGAGTTTTAGTGAGTTGAAACGCGTTATCCTCTTATTTAAGGGTTAGTGATGGATTATAGATAGTTTTAGGTATTGTATAAAAAATAACAAATATAATAAGATCCTATAGTGAAATTAATGTTAAAAAAATAAATACTCAAACCTTATGTGATGGCAGGATGGTCAAGGGTGGTCACCGCCCCAGGTATGGCTTGGATTTGAGTCGCACTAGTCGCGTTGATTGTTTGGGCTTTGTCCTGTTATTGTAATTCACCAAAAAAATACTTAAAAATAATATTGGGTTAATACATGTACAAAATGCCATGATAGAAACATATCAAGTATACAATGAAACTCAATAATGTGATGGTCTGATGGTCAAGAGTGGTGACCACCCCAAGTGCAGCCTGAATTCGAGTTGGGATAGTCGCGTTTGTCTCAAACTTAGAATTTTCACACTAGATTTTCAAAATATATAATAATGATAAGACAATCATGGCAGCACACATACATACGATAATAAGAAAATATGTAAATGCTCATAATCTCAAACAATTGAATTACACTAAAATTACATGTAAAAAGAGGATGGAAGTAAAGCAAGATTTTTACCGAGACCATAAACTTTGAGCAGCAACTCTAGATTTGATTTTCACGAACATGTAAGTTTGAAACCGTTTCTTGATCTTCTCTTCACCTTAATCTGGTTCATTTGAGTTTGTACTCTCTTTGCCTTTAATCTATCATCGGCCACCCGATGAAATGTTGACTCGAATTGTAATCCCTCCTCACCGACTCTGATTCTCGAATGAAGACTCAATTTAGGGGAACTAGAAAATCCGAGAGATGGGTGCTTTCAATTTCTTTTTTTTTGGTAAACTATTAAAATAATCACTTTTGTTTGCCTCAAGTTACATTTTAGTCAGTTATGTTTGAAATGTTACGTTTTAGTCACTTACGTTATTGTGTTGTAACATTTTAGGCACTGAGGCGTTAATTGCCCTCAATGGTGTAACGGTAAGCTGACGTGTCACATTAAATCATCATTTCAAATGAATAGTTTAGGTTAAATTCTAAAATTGGTCCATATATTTTTTCATTTTCAGCAATTTAAAAAATTTCTTTTATGTTCTTTTAATTTTCCTTTTTTTCCATTATCTTCTACTTCTCCCTTTGTTTTCCTCCCTTCTTTATTTCTTTTAACGTGGTTTTTCTATGTTTTCCATTTATTAAAACTAGTCTACAAGCTCGCCTCACTCGAAAAATTTAAATTGTTCAAAAAATAAAACATATAAAAATTACGTTAAAAGAAATGGAGAAGGGAGGCAAACAGAGGGAGAAGCAGAAGAGAATGGAAAAGAAAGAAAAAGAAAGAAACTTAAGAAAACATAAAAGAAAAAAAATTAAATTGCTCAAAACGAAAAATTATGGGGACCGATTGTATAAATTAACCTAAACTTTTTGTTTGAAATGATGATTTAACGTGCCACATCAGCTTATCAATATACCGTTAACGGAAACTAACGACTCAGTGACTAAAATGTTACAACGCGATAACGTAAGTGACTAAAACGTAACATTCCAAACATAAATGATTAAAATGTAATCTGAGAGAAACAAAAGTGACTATTTTGGTAGTTTGCCCTTTTTTTTTTTACTTCTATCTTTCTCTCCCCTTTGTTTACAACGGACAATCGACAACTCAAATAAAGTAACTGACCCCAAAATATTGTATATGTTGCCGTTATTGATTAGGGATGAGCGTTCGATCAAATCGAGTGAAAATTTTTTGAGTTAATCAAGTTAACGAGTCTTATTTTAACATCCTATCTCGATTTGAAATTTTTTCAAATCGAGTGAAATGAAATTCAAGTCGAGTCGATTTGAATCGAGTGAAATTGTTTGAGTTAAATTAAAAAATTAAACATGTTAAACTAAAATTGTTACATTATAACAAATTCCATGTTAGAGTACATAAATTTAAAATCATATATATTTGAAAACTTTTTCAAAACAAAATAATAAAAAAATACTTTAGTATGATAAACTTGAATCATTAATTAACTTATTTAAATTCCCAAAATTATTGTTTTAGAAAAAAATTAAAATTTCTTTATATATTTTTTAGATTTTTAAATTTTTTTATAATATTTTAAAAAATATAATGTAGGGCCCAATTTCTGCCCGGCCCGTTAAATAAATAAAAACCAAACAGAAACAAAGGCTAATGTTTCAGTCCAATTTTGTTACAAATCCAATAACGGGCCCAATAGCTAATTCCTAACCCAGGCCCAAAATTAATGGAAAAGGAAGGGTTAGGAAACCCTAGCATCAGCCTCTCCGCTTCTAGCAAAGCCTCCAGCCGCCGCACGTCTCGAGGCCGACTCCTCCACGTGCGCTCCACAAACACCTGTAAGCACGAACTCAAAGAGTCCGAAAGAGAAGAAACAGAAAAAAAATAGCAATTATATTCGATTTATTTTTCTTTTTCAGGCTATATAAAGCCGTTTTATTTTGTAAAATGGGGACTGAAAAGGGGATATAGGGAAAGAAATTGAAAAGAGAAATTTTTTTTGAATAAAGGTTTTTTTTCCTTCTATTCTGTTCAGTGTTCATTTTTTTAGATTTTTTGTTTTGTTTTGTTTTTTTTTACTTTTGCAAAATATAAAGAAAAGAGGAGGAAACTTACCTTTTTTCGCCGGAGTTGTCGAATCGTCTCTATCTCCGCCGTAATCGGAGCTCCGGTACAAAGGCCGGCGAGTGACGGCGCAAGAGAAAAAGAGTTTTAAAAACCCTAACAGAGAGTTTCAGGGTGTTTTTTTTTATTTTTTTCTTTCAATTTTTCTTTGCTGCAAATTTTTTAGGAAAAAAGGAAGTAAAATTGGTTTTAAATAATAAAGGCAAAAACGGCGCCGTTCTAATGGCCAGACCCGCGCGTTGACCCAACCCGCAAATAGGGTCCGCGCATTTTGGCTCACAGGGGAAATTTTCGCATATGGTTCCTCTGAGTTTTCAATTATTTTAATTTACTTTTTTTTACTTTTTCAATTGAGCCTTAAAATTTTGTTTGGCTTCCGATTTGACCCCGATAAAGCGGTGCGTTTCAGAGGGCAGGGATATTTTCACATTCGGTCCCTCTGAGTTATCCACGCCTTAAAATTGGGTCCTTTATTTATTTTATTTACGTTTTGTCCTCTAATTTCGTTTTAGGTTCATTTTAATCCTTATTAGTTTAGTTTAAGTTCTTTTTTAATTATGTATAAAACATATATATACTTTTTATATTTTAATTTCAAAAACCATTCTTCTTACTTTTGTAAATCTATATATACGTATATTTCTATATATTTTACATGTATATTATTTTTCCTATCTTTTTTACAAACGTACATACATACATATATATATATGTACCTACATTATTTAAAATTAACATTTTTTATAGTATATGTATGTATTTTAAACTTTTGGTGGACACCTGTACATACGTTTTTATTTTTATTTTTGTTTCCTAACTTTTATATACATATATATTTTTACATTTTATAATAAATATACCATATATACTTATCATTCAGATATTGTACTTTTACGATACCCGCATATGTGCGTTTACAATATTATATATGCATGCATTTTTAAAATATTATAAATACATATTTCATTTTTTTTTATATGTATGTTTATATATATTTTAATATATGCGTATACATATTTTTAGAATTTATCTATATATCATATATGTATCTATATATTCTATTGTTTTATATACATATTGTACATATACGTGTAATTCATATTAAAGTATTTGTTTCATGTTAAACTTTAACTTTTTAACATACCTTTTAGAAAATATATATTTTGGTTGCGCCAAAGCATTAAAATCATCATATTTTATAAATTTTCAAAATATTTGGCATTCATGATTCTCGAGAAAGATCGTGTCCTAACTTACTGGATTGCGATTATTTTTCGACGAATTTAGAAAGCCAAGTATTCATTTTGCAATAAATTCACAAATTTCAAATAAAAGCTTATTCTCGGGAATTCAAAAATGTCGGGTCTTAACTTACTGGTCATGACATTCTATTATCTCGAAATAAGAATTTCTAAAACAAAAGGCAATATTCGGTATTTTGAAGATTTAAAAATATTGTGCCCTAACTCACTCGGTGTGGTGTTTTATTTCTTTAAAATAAGAATGTTTTATTATTTTGATTCCTTCACGAGATAAAGAGTTTTCTTTTAAAATCTTTTCAAATTTTCGACACCAAGACATTAAATAATCAAATTCGGTACTGATTTTGGGCGTTGTGAGGATGCTAACCCTTCCTCGTGCGTAATTGACTCCCGAACCTATTTTCTCAAATTTCGTGGACCAAAATTATTTTTAAGGTGAACCGATCACACCTCAATCAAGGATCGGTGGCGACTCCAATTTTTGTTTTTTTTAAAGTCGACAACTAAATTTTTGTTTTCAAAAAACGGTTTCGACATATAAAATTTGGAATTTTTATAATATTTTAAATTTTAAAAATTATTTTGAATTATTTTGTAATTTTTGTTGAGAGAGAAATTAATTTGCTTATTTTCAAAATTGACATAGACTAAAATGGTATTTATACCAATCTATTATTCGAATTATTCGAGTTGACTTGAATAACTCGATTCGAAATTCAAATCTTTTTCGATCTTTTCTAATCGAATTAAATTTTACTCGCCCCTAATATTGATATTTCAAGGTCACAATTCGTTTAAAGATATGGATGGTGATGAAGCCCGACGAAGAATAAAAAGAAAAAGAAAGACAATGTGCAGTATTTTTTTCACTCCCCCTCCCTCACTTTATTTTTTGATAGTTAGTTAATTTAGAACCATTATAAGAGAACATCAGAAACTAACGATTTGCTCCCCTCTCCCTTTTCGAACCGCCCTTATATCCACATATAATATAACATATAACCACACACATATAGATAATTTTGATTATTTTTAGAGATTATATGATCCGAGTCCCGTCATTTATTGAAGAAATAAATACAGTGACAAAATAAAGAAATTTGTGGGGGCGAAGGGCCAAGGTCAAATCCCGCTACAGATCCCTATTAAGCACAAAACTAGACTGAGGTTGTGACTGGAGTGCGAGGGTGGAGACTCCGCTGGACGGATACAGCACAAGTTAAATCCATATAGAACTATTTTTCTTCTATTTGACTTTGATTAGAACATGGTTTTTCAACCCCTCTTGTATCATTCGTTTTTCAACATTAATAAATTTCTCCTCCTCTGTCCGTGTTTTTTCTCGAAAGAGTTTTCCATGTAAAATCTATGTGTTCTTATTTTTTTTCCTTTCTTATTGCTTTAAGATCGTTCTACCGCTATTATCAACATTTATTATCATAATTATATTGATAAATCCTAAATAATTAAAACTAAAACAAACAATATATCTAATACAAACTCAATTCAGATAAAATATGATTGCTATAACTACCAATTTTTTTTATCCATTTTGAACAGTTTACTTAAAAGTCGGTTTAATCCTTCTATTTAGATCGATATAGACTGATTCTCAATCTAATTGGTTCCACCAATTAATCTAGTTCGATTCCAAAATCACTACCCTTGACAAAACAAAACTCACCCTACTCCAACGGACAATCTTAAACATCTACGAAATCATCGATGCCAGTTAAACTAATATTGATAAGAGATAAATTAATTAGACTACTATTGCATGGATTAATTAAAACCCATTCATTTCTTTATTAATTTACACATACAAAGCACACACGCACATATATAGAACAATTCGACATGGCTGTTAACGTTTATCCATATTTATTTTTGTGGGGACAATAGAAGAGAAAAAACTAATTTAACCCGAATTCGATCTTTGAATAATCTCTATTCGATTTATATCGGTTCAATTTCTGATCCAGGTTCATCGTCTTCGTCTAAAGAATCGACACCACCCACCGCACCATGACCTGTCGGACCGAAAGCCTTGGTATGATCTTTCAAAGACCGTTTGTGCTTGAAATCGGAGCCGCATATACAATACCAAACCTTGCCGCAGTTCTTCTCGTGGGTTCGCCAATCACCTTTGACGGCAAAAGCTTTCTCACATTTCCTACATACGAAGGGCTTAATGCCATGTTTTCTTTTATAGTGCGTTTGAAGGGTTTTGAAATCTTTTAAGGGCTTGGCTCTTGGGTTGTCGATGTTGTGCTTGCAACCAGGTGAACAACAATAGCATGGTAGCCTTAGCATGGCGGTTGGTTGGGCTCCTTTTAGAGAGTCTGGTCCTTTTCTGTATTGAGATCCATGTCCCCACATATGCATCTGCACGATCCATATATACATACATACATACATGTATGCATGTATGTATGTATGTATGCATGATGAAGATACAAATCTATGATGGGGTATAGATAGATGAGATGAAAAGCATATGAACGAAGTACTAGAAATAAGAATGAAAGAGGTCCATAACATGTATGTGTGTATGTATGTATGTATGTATGTATGTATGATGAAGTAAAAAATTTATGATGGGATTGAGAGAGATACTATGTTTTCGTATCTTGGTAATGTTGGTAATCTTATATTTTGTTGAGTAAAAAAAAAAGATTTACAGTTCATCCATGAACCAAGATGCATCTGCAAAATGTATGTACGTGTGATGGAGACATAAATCTACGATGGGGTTGAGAGAGAGATGAGATGAAAAGCACATGAACCAAGTATTAGAAATCGGAAAGAGAGCCATATACATGCATGTGTGTGCATCTATGATGCAGACAAAAATCTATGATGGGACTGAGAGAGATAATATGTTACAGTATATTGATACTATTTGTAACATTTTTCATCCATAACCAATAATATGATTTCGAAGCGATTAGAGTTCATGAACCAAACACTTCATAATTGATACTTACATCCCAATAACATCATGAAGTAGATCCTTAATACTCGTAATGAAATCCATAGTCATTTCAATCAAAAAGCTTTTTATATAAATTTTTACATGAATTTTGTCACCAGGTATGCCATATTTATTAATTACTTGTATATGACGAATAACCATTAGATATTTTAACTTGTAATGAAATCCAACATGCATTGCATACTTCAAAATCTCAACAAATTATACTTAACTCAAGCCAATGATCATCACTACAAAAATATCAACCACACAGCACATTTTGTATATTCTTCTAGCTTATAATGAGGATTCCATAGGTGCCCTATACGAAGGTTTATCTCTAAATAAGGGCCACTAATTTAGGGGCTGGAGTGTCAGTTTATATATATATTTGTCTGACTGCCTGTTGCAAAAAGGCATCTGAATCCAGGGTGTTTCCTTTTTAAGCCATGAGAAATAACAAAAACTATATATATATATATGTATATGCATATATATATAGCTGTAGCAAACAGTTCTCTAAAGACTGGAAACACTTAAAAGATCCAATTCATACCAGTCTGAAACACTGAACTTAAACGCTGAAATCTCATTATCAGTCTTGCAATTCACCATGCACTTTAGCACACTCTTCAAAGTTCCAATAATCAGAAAGAACATCTTCAAAGACATATACATACATATATATATGCAAAATGATATTTAAGAAAAACCCAAAGAGGTGATTAATGTAAAATTTAAGACAGATCACAAATATCACTTAATAACTAAGATGGCAGAAAGGAATATCAAAGTAAAAAGGGTCATCAATGGCTGTCATGCAATGTGAGGCACATATTAAGGACATACCTGCAAATACATACATATATATATGCAAAATGATATTTAAGGAAAACCCAAAGCGCTGGTTAATGTAAACCTTAAGACAGATCACAAATATCACTTAATAATTAAGATGGCAGAAAGGAATATCAAAGTAAAAAGGGTTATCAATGGCTGTCATGCAATGTGAGGCACATATTAAGGCCATACCTGCAAATGCATACATATATATATGCAAATATATATGCAAAATGATATTTAAGGAAAACCCAAAGAGCTGGTGAATGTAAACCTTAAGACAGATCACAGATATCACTTAAAAATTAAGATGGAAGCAAGGTATATCAAGTATCAATGGCTGCCATGCAATGAGAGGCGCACACACACATAAATATTAATATGAAAAATGATCTTTAAGAAAAACCCAAAGAGCTGATTAGTGTAAAACTTAAGACAGATCACAGATATCGCTTAATTAAGATGACAACAGGGTATATCAAAGTAAAAAGGGTTATGGCTGTCATGAAATGAGAGGCGTATTCATAAGGGCATACCTGCAAGTTGTTGTATCTATTAAAGGTTTTACAGCAAAGAGGGCATGAAAACTGTGTAGGACCAACGAGAATCTGGGAAGGTGTAGGAATCCAATACTGTCCTTTGCTTAATGGAGTAGTACTATTCCCAGAAGCTGCACCAGCACTAACAGGATTCCGTTGTAATTTATCAGCTGTCATATCTTTTGATGGGGAAGAAGCCCTAGACTTCAGATCGGAGCTAGGGTTAGGTAACCCTATGTGTAGCTCCACAGTTACACCTCCATCATCATCATCATCATCCTCATCATAATCATAACCATCATCAACTATGGTGGGAAACAGGCTAATAATGCTCTTGTCCTCTTCTTCCATGGAACTGCTTGAGGGTTCCTTAATGCTTTCTTGTTGTTGTTGACTTGTAAGAGAGAGATAATTGATGAATGGAAGAGCTTCTTTGAGAGGATGATGATGAGGAATTTGAGATTTGTTGAAGATGGTGCGAGGTTGAGAAGAAGGGTTTGGGTGATTTTGTGTTGGAACAGTACTTGAAGAAGAAGAAGAAGTGTAGTTGGAACTTAGAGGCATGAAGTTGAACCATGGATCTGTCATCGTTCAAAGCAAAGAAAAAAAATAGAGTAACATATAAATTTAGCATCAATTTTGTTTGTACTTTGGCAACTAAGATGGTAAGAAACACATTGTATACAAATATAAATACATGCATTTATTTAGTGATATTAGGATTCAACTAAATTCGAAGTCTAATAATGTGAAATCATCTTTAAATGAGGGTAATGTTATTGTTTTTTTATTCATAAGGCTCGAATTTAATGCGTACCTTACTTAAGTAGCATCAAGTTCAATTAAGTAAATCGATTTAATCCCTATACTATTAAAAAGAATTAAATAAGTTTAAATTGTAATAGAGTTAACATTTACGGTATAAAAAATATCTTCGGATTTTTTTTTCAATTGTAGTTAATTCCAAATAAAAGATTTTATTTACAATACCATACAAACTTAAAAATATTAACTCCGTCAAACCGTAAATGATCTTTTAAACAGTAAAGTTAACTCAATTTCAATTTGGCATTATTTGATTCATTTTAATAGTATAGAGACTAAATTTATCTATTTAATGATAGAGGGATTAATTTGATCAGGTCCTTAAAATAGAGAGACCTCTAAGGTACATTCACCCATCAAGTTCGTAGTATATATAGGGGTTAATAACTTTTAGTATCTGAACTTAACAATTAAGCCTACTTTGATATCTATATATTTGTCTATTTTGATCCTTGAATTTAGATTCCATTAAGATTTGATAACGCGACACAATCTCAGTGTGATTCAGAGTATCACGTTATCAAATTTTTATATTTGTCAAGTTCCAGGACCAAAATAAATCTAACTGTCAAGTTCGGGTATTGGAATGGACTAAAAAAATATAGGTACTAAAATGAACATAATTGCAAAATTCAAGAGCTAAAAGTTAAATTAATTCAATATGTATATATATGCACGAGTACTGTGAAGAAAGGGAGTAAGTAGGGTAATTGTTTGTAAGGTGAAAAACAGAAAAAGTTGGTGGGTAAAATATACTTGTATGTAAAGTCAAGAAATTATCCCCTGCAACTGCAGAAAGGGTCAAAATTAATATGAGAGACGATGGTGGAAAGCAATAAAAAATAATAATAAAGTAGAAGAAAGGCCGACAGAAAAGTGAGAAATTAGGGTTCCACGTTGCCTTGCCTCGAGACAAAAGAGAGTGGCAGTTGTAGTCGTTCATTAATTTTTTTTGTTGGCTTATTAAGTTTTTTCTTATTTTTAATTAATTGAAAATTCTTGATGTCAAACTCGAACTCGAACATAAAAATAGATTTTTATAATTAAGGTCGAGAATCAGATTAAATTAGGGTTTTATGTCGAAAAAAGTATTTGATTAAATAAATTGTTTTTCTTTAAATTTAGAAAAATATGTTGATTTTGGAGAGAGTATATGAAAGCGTGTGCTTTATGCATTGTTGGCAGGAAAGTGCACCTAGCTAGCTACGTTTTTATACACTCTCTTCATAATTAGCCTATTTCTTTAAATTAAAAAAAACGACTTATTTTTCCAAATAATTTTTTCGGCATATATGCTTAATTTTCGAGTTCTGATTTTTGAGATAATGACTAAAACTACTCATAGTCCTCCAAACCATAAGTAAGAGAATAATGCGCTTAAGTGCACTCGAACCCACGTTCTCTTACATTGACAACAATACTCATGTCAATTGAGTTAAGTCTCAATCAGCATGAATTAATTGTTATTATTCAATAACATATTTATTTATATATTCATGAACGTATATGGGATGGTATTGTCCTCTTTTGTGAGACTAGTGAAATACAAGCACAAAAAAAATATATCAAAAGGATCTTCATCGTTTTGAGTTGATTTCAAAGTTTGAAAAACGTTGATCGGGTTAAATGAGGGATGTTTGCTTGCCTAAGCATTCAGTTTGGTTGGAACTTGATTCGGTAATCATTGAGTCGAGCTGTTCGAGCTATTAATCGAATTGAATTCGAGCGTAATAATACTTGACCCAGATGATTCACGAGTCTTATCAAGCTTTTCATATTTTTATATTATTAAATTGCATTATTCCCCTTAAGATATATTATTAACTTTAAGCTTAATTATTGAGCTGAGCTTAAAGAGTACAAAAATTGGTAAACGAACTTAATTGAGCTTGAGCTAAAAAATTGACGTTCGATTTAGCTCAAATTGAATATCGAGCTTCAAATTTCGAATAGAGCTCGAACTTGACAATATTCGGGTTTGGTTTGATTACACCCCTAGCTCTAAGGGTTTCATATTATATAAACCTACAATTGAAAGTTTAGAAACCACTTTTCATTAAATATATATATATATTCTTAAATAGGGATGGCAACAAGGTGTGGCGGATTTTTGCATGACCCAAAACTTGATCAATCCGTCTCACCTCGAGCTCGGCTCTTAAAAAAAATTACTCGAACCCAAGATTTAATAGGAGCGAGACTTGACTTCGATTCCAACTAAACTCGAACTTAATTTAATTTTTTTATTTTTTTGGTTTTGAAGCAAATACATAAACCATTTATTTGGCAACACAAGCTGAAGCTTTAACGTAGAGAAATTATACGATTTCACAACTTTGAATTATATGACTAGATGAGAGCAAAATAAATGGGAGAAAATATATATGGGAAAAAAGAAAACTCAAGATGGGGATGAGAAGCATTTGACTAGATGGAGAGGGAGCTGACTAACAAAGTAAAAATTTAGGGTTTACACTTAAATCTTAATCTGATTTTTTTTATAATTTCACTTTACCCAAATCAGCCCGTCTTTAACCTAATTTTAAAGAACATCAATCCAAAACTCGTTAAATTTGAGTTTTTTTACCATCCCTATTTCTAGTGAAAACAGAGATATAATTTGGTGATCAATTTTACTACTACGGTTAAACTATACTCTAAGTCTTTGCACTCTCTCTATATATAGAATTTAGTCTCATTATTTTTATTTCTAAAATTTTATATAAATTTCCTTTACTTTTTAGATTTTAAAATTCATGTCTAATTTTTAATAATATGTTAAATCTATAGGTGTGACGTTTTGAAATAAAAAAAATACTTACTTGGTAGTCTGGTAAAAAATATTATAATATTGAATTTTTAAAAAATAACAAATGTTAACAGTTGAACTTAAATTTTAAAATATAAAAACAGAAAGACTAAATTGCAAATATATAAAAACTATAGTGACCCATATTTTAATAAAAAAAATAGCTGATTGAGTCTTATATTAATTGGTGTGGGCATTGATGTCAATGCAGGAGGACGTGGGTTCGAGTGCGTTGAAGTGCATTATTTTCTTATTTATGGGTTGGGGAGGAACTATAGGTAATTTTTAGGTATTGTGTAAAAAAGAACAAATATAATTAAAATCTATAATTATTTCATATAACATTTAATGAGCAAGCCCAAATGGAAGTTGACCTAGATTATGAATGGAAAAGAAAATGGGCCTGCTCCAACAGATTTAAACCCAAGCCCAGTAGAGATATTCCCACTAATTATGATGTTTAATAATAGCAAATTTTTATTTTTGAAAATTATTTATTTGATAATTTCAATCTTAGTAATATAAGGCTTAAATTATGATTTAGTCCTTTAACTGTATTATTTTTGTTCTTCAATATTTAAACTATAATTTTTGTTTAATTTTATCCTAAAAATTACCAGCGTCAATAATAATGTGTCAAGTTTTTATACGATTTTTTTTAACTTTTGGTATAAAATGGGACTAAAATGATATTTTAAGTACTAGAATACGAAAAAAAAGTACTAAAGTGAGAAAAAATATATAATTCAAGATGTAAATCGTAACTTAATACGTAATAAAATATTTTATAAAATTTTGGGCAGTCATCAATATTAACTTTTTTTTTTCTTTTATCCACCACCAACAACTATGACTAATCTCTTTATTGTAGGTGCTTTTCGAATAAGTAAACGATTGGTCACAAAATGCAACCCATTTTCATAACCACTTGATTAAGGGATGAGGTGAGCAATCACCACACCACACCTCATGATTAATCTTTTACTTCTTTAAAAACAGAGAGATCATTTTATTTAACTATGATTTTTAAAATAAAATTAATTTAAAATTTTTCAGAAGAAGCTATTTACATGCTTATCATATTTTAAAAAATTATCAAAAAAATTACATCCAGTAAAAATTTAATTTAATTATCAAACATATTTATAAAAAAATAAATATTAAAAAATAAGTCAACACTTTATCAGACACTTTTTTTTTGTATTAAGGAGGGTAAAAAGCTATTACATAATAATTAATTTAGGAAAAGATAAATCAGTAACATCTTCATGCAGCACATCAAAGCAAAATTAGGAGGTTGAGACTAAAAGTAAAAGCTAATAACCATTCCTTTTGTAGCTTTTGCTAAGCAATCAATCATCCTATTGCACTCTCGATGCACATACTTAATACCGATATCCTCGGATGGCATGAATGACATATGAATCCGACTGTTGTGTCACCAGAGTATCCTTAACATGAAGCAACCCTTCCAAACAATTTCTTTCTAACAACACATCACAACAATCATGCTCCCAAGCTTGCCCAAGACTATCAAGAATACCTCAAAGTTCCACCTCATAAGCACTGCACAGATCGATATTCCTTGCAAATCCCTAGCACCACAAGCTAGATGCATCTCGGATCACACCGTCCGCCATACCTATTCTGTATTCCAAATTCTTTTACCCCTCGTATTTTTAATATTATTTTAGCTTTATTTAACACAAATTGTATTATATGACGTGCTAATTAAAAGTCAAGGCATGTCATTAGCAATTTAGTATTTCCACATAATACAAAGAAAATGCCACATGATATTAGTCAACAATTGGTGTTGAAATTTTAAATTTTGAAAAATGCAAGCAATTTAAAATATGAAAAAGAAAATAAACGTGCAATTATCACAGGGACGAATTGCAGAATTAGACCAATAATAAAAAAAATGAAGTGAAGAATTTTATAAAAGAAATAGCTATTTACTAGATGGCATGGAAAATGGCCTTTAAACGACCCACATCAAATCAACAATGCTTGTTGAACAAATTTGAAAGAGAAGTTTCCTCTTTGTTTTTTTCGAAGTTGCCTTTTAACTTTTAAGAGATGGACCAAGTTGCCATTTCTTACTAAAATTGTGGAGTGATGAATAAATTTAATCACGTTTTAAAGCTGACATCGTTATAATAATATTTTGTTATAACAGTGTTTCTTAAGATTTTAAAAAGGGGTAAACTATAAAAGTAGTAACTTTTGTTTGTTTCAGATTACATTTTAGTCATTTATGTTTGAAATGTTACGTTTTAGTCACTTACGTTATCGTTTTATTACGAAGTGGTCACTCTACCTGAAGCTTCATTACCTAATGGCGGTCTTACGTGGTAGCCCAAATGGGTTTTAAATGCCAACTTGGATGTCCTATGTGGCAGTCCAAATTAAATTTATTTAATTAAAATCCTATTTTCATCTAGTAACTGGACATCCAAGTTGGCATTTAAAACCCATTTGGACTACCACGTAGGACTGCCGTTAGGGAGCTAACGGAGTTTAACGGTAGAGTGACCACTTTGTACAAAAACGATAACATACGTGACTAAAACGTAACATTTCAAACATAAGTGACTAAAATGTAATTTGAGGCAAACAAAAGTGACTATTTTTATAGTTTAGCCTTCAAAAAATCAAATTTTTATGTTTTATTTTAATCCTTTATAATAGTTAGCTATAAAGTATGTTTATTATTATTACTATTATTATTATTATTATTGTAAACAATCTCATTATATATTCTGGTCATATATGCTCTTTTTGACACAATGCCTAGAACTATCTATAGCCCTTCCTCAACCCATAAATAGGAGGATAATTCATTTTAGCGTACTGAAATCCACATCCTCCTGCAACAATGCCCATGCCACTCGAGTTAAGACTCAATCGACACGTTCTTTATTAAATTAGTTCTCTATAACAACATATTGCCTAATTTGTCTACCCATTATCATTTATTAAATCAAAATGATTTTAATTAAAATATTATTTCAATAAAATGATTAAATTTCACATAAAGAAATTTATTAATCATATTTTATTAAATGAAAATAATCTTCCATGAATGGAATTAAATATATCAACTCAAGAAACTATTAAGTTCCCTGATTAAATATTCTACTATGAATTTGGAACGTCATAAACTTATAAATTGATTATTTAAATTTAGTAAGTAATGGTAAATTAATTAATTTAATTTGATAATTTATACTGATTAATTGAACTTGTTAGATTTATGAATTTTATAATTAATCATGTGAAAGAATCTAAAATAAGAGATGCATAAAAGCAATAACACAAGCACTGTTATATGTCTTTTAATTTTGTTAATTTGATTCCCACTTTCTTTCTTTTTTTTAACATAATTCTCACTTTATTTATTTGATTGAAATTCACGATACGAATTCTATTGTAAACTTACAACAATTATCTCTTTATAACATCATATCACCTCTTTATAACATATTAGACCTGTCCATGGGCCGGGCGGCCCGGCCCGGCCCGACGGCCTGCCCGAAATATAGGAGGGTTCGGGTAAAAATATAGGCCCGAAATATGGGCTTGGGTAAAAAAATGAGGCCCGTTCGGGCATCACTTTTTTACCCGGGCCCGGCCCGGCCCGAATATAATAAATATATTTTTTATTTTTATTTTTTAACTTTAAAATACTTTTAAAATAATTTTTTATTTTTTATTTTTAAAATAATTTTTAATGTTTATTTTAAAAATGGGCCGGGCCGGGCCCTGGCCTGGGAGACGGGCCGAAAATTTTTTCCGGTCTATAACAGATAAAATATAGATAAACAAGTGAGACTATTATAGAAATGATTTACTGTATCTAAAATTTTAAATCCTAAATAAATTATACACATGATTATTTTTTAAGCTGCTTACAAAATTAAAAAACCTTTACCGCTTTTTTTATTTTCTATCGGTTAATGCTCTATTAATCTATACTAAATTATGTGACGCTTGTGCTGAAAAGTAATAATTATATATATAATCAACACCAAATATCACATCCACATTTAAAAAAGTTTAATTTTGTCTTAACTATCAATCCACTTTGAGATTTTTCTAAATTAACATTATATAATATTAAAAATAAAATACCCTTATAGTAATCGATATAGATCAACACACTCATAAGTAGAAGTATTATAGAAGCTTTTGCACTAGGAGTCGACTTGCATTTTATCCTCTTTACTAAAAAATGAGCAAATTAGTCCATATACGTTAAATAAAAAAGCAATTTTGTCTATTCTGTTAAAAAATCATCATTTTGTATGGTTAAAAATTGATGTGTGATCTGTCGTAATTTGGCGTGTCAATTTAGGCTCCTCATTACACTTGACGAGCTCATTTCTGAGCAATTTATATATGTCATGTTTTTACTTAGTTTTCGTTTTTAGCTTTAATAAACAAAATGTTGTGTTTTTACTACTTTTGAGACCCGAAATGGTCAAATGTACAATCGATGACCTAATGGTTGGTTGAAGGTTATAGAGAGTCATCAGAGGACCAAACGTGAGTGAAAACATTGCCTAGAAGAAGGGTATCGTGACATCGAAGCATGAAAGTCGTGATACCTGGGGCAATGCTGAATTAAAGATGATTGAGGCCCTTCACAGTGATATCGCGATATCCAAGCATGGGCATTGCGATATCCAACTCCCAAGGGATCCCCCAAGTCAATACTGACGAGGATATTGCGATACCAGACCATGGGTATCGCTATATCCCTGACGAGGCAAAGAAAAAATAACTACAAGGGCAATCATTGTCTAACATGTCCCCCAACCAAAATTAGACGTCTAGGGGCAAATTGGTCCAAAATTTTGGGTTGTAATCAAATATTAAAAAGCCACTTTTGGTATAGAACAAGAGTGTAGTGTAGTGTAGTGTAGGTAGAGAGAGCTTTTTAGTTTAGGGTTTCTTTTATCTTTTAGTTTAGGTTTAGGGTAGTTTTATTCTCTATAGCTGTAGGATTTAGTTTTTTTAAAACTTCTTTATTTTCCTTATATTTTATTAGTTAGTTAAGTTAGTTTTTACTGTAGCTTAGGTTCATTTATATGTTCAGCACCTTAAACTTGGTTGTAATCACATTTTAATATTTCATTTAATGTTATTCCAGTTATTTTCTTTCCCTCTGCCAAAAATCTTAACTTAGGTGTTCTTGGTTGTTTATTTTGCGTATAGTTGTTTGCTTGCATCTTTTTCAAATAAAAAACGCAAGCTTTCATCTTTTTATTGAGTTCTATATTAATGGCTTTCATGGTTGCTTTTTTGATGTTTATTAGTTTAAATATGGTCATGGTTACTAAACCCTAAGGGGTTAGTTGATGGAGATGTGGGTAAACCAATTTTTGGGTTAAGGATTAAATTACAATAAATTGGACTAAATTGAATGAACTTCAAAACTTAGAATTTATGCCCATAAGGGTAAATCAAGATAAGTGAAACCAAGAGGTAATCTTATTGGGTACCAATTCATTAGTCATGGGTTAGTTTGGTGAGATTGAGAGATAAATAAGACTAATTTGTCTAATTTGGGAAAATTGAGACCGAAAGGTAAAATGGAGTCACTTTAGGAGTTTAATCAATTTTGATCCCTAATTCGATGATTAATAGACCACAGTGAAGTCAGCTAACCACCATTTGTTATTGATTAGATAATTTTATAACCTTGCATGCTTTACGATTTAGTCATTTAGTTGATTAGTTAGCTAATTAGTTTAATCAAACTAAAATTTACGACTTGTCTTAGTTAGAATCTTTATTTGCATGCTTTTAGCTAAAATTCTCTTAATCACCAACACATCTAAGTTTGATCCTTGGAGTACCCCTGTACTCCGTTTTACAAATTATATTACAACTGACTTGTCACACTTGCAGACACAACACATAATTATTTTGATTTGATTGTCGTATTAGTGTTTATTTCTCTTATTTACTCGCCCGTGAGGACAAGTAAGGGAGAAATGATTAGTGTGGCTAATGGAATAACCATACAATGACATGTGACGTACTATGTGTACCTTATGCTAATATCTCATGGGGCTAGACCTTTTGTCTCACAATCAGTGCAGCTTTAGGTGATTTCTTCACTTCAAATGCGCCTAAGTTAGCCTAACTCTCATAAAATGAGAATTCTCGCAAAATTTCTCTAAATACAGAAAATATAACGAAAGTAACTCAAAGGCAAAAGAAAGTTCGAAAGAACAAAATAACCATAGAAAAGCAATGCACACAAGGTGTTTAAGTAAATGCTTTCAATATATTATTTAACTCAAAGAATAGGATACAATGAGATGATTCCAAATGTGAGGGAGGCTCTCTATTTATAGTTGAGCTCCCCCAAATCCAACGGTACAACTAGCTTTACATAAACGAACGAGATTGAAGCATATCTACAATTAATGGATTTACATAATCCCAAAGATTACAAAATCAAATCTTATCAGATTATAATCTCTTATAATATTCTATGATTACTTTCCATATCTACCAAGATAGCCTTAAGTTTCCATAAGTGTTACACTTGGCCATCAAGGCTTTAAGACCTTTGAATCGGGTTAGTTCCAGTGAGTCAAATGAGCCCCATTTAATAAATTAACCTTCATGAGATGCTCTTTGTGTAATGGTCACGGGCTTTGAATCATGGCTAGTGACATTCTCCCCCACCCTTTCTCGCAACGCCCTTGTTGTGTCTTCGGAATGACACTGGTTTGACTCGCCTTTAAATTTTCTCGACATCTTGGCCCTTTCCTGACTAGTCTCACTATTGGGTAGTGTCGCCCCTCTGAACCTTTGCCTCAAATTTCATCGTCGCCTAGCTCGAACCATTCTACTCATTGGTAAATTTCGTTTGCAAAAGCCTACTGCTCTTACTTCCCCACATTGTGACTTGTCCCGGTCGAGATCCGCTATATACGCACAACTAGGCTTCGACACGCTTACATTAAACACTGGGTTAACCTTGAGTTTTCCCTCCAACTTTGGTTTGTAAGCCCTTCGACTTCCCCGCTTTAGAACTTTGAAAGGGCCCTTGTGTCATTGCCAAACCAACAAGTTAAAATGAAAAACACTACTACGGTGTTTGAGATGTACCTTACTCGCAACATTTACTTGTCTCAACTGTCCAGTTTGCATCACCACTTTATCTCCAAAATCTGATTCACAACCCACCTCTCTCATAGGTGGTAGCCCCACTGATTACTCAACAAGCTTCATACTTGTTTGTCGCGCTTTTAGCATTTTTGAGGAGGTCTTCGTGGCACTCCGTTCTACCAAGTTGATGTTTCTCCTATACGGAACATCATTTACTAGTTGGATTGCTAACAATACATTAGTCCCAACCCTAATGTCTCGGTTTACTGGCACAACACTTCGTGGTTGTGAATCATCAATTATATGAATACAATCGACAAAAGGAAAAAGACACACTTTAATCCTGTCAAGAAAATTCAAGCTAAGAACAAGGCCGTAATCATCTAAGTGGATTACCTCAAAATATTTCTTGCCCTTCCACACTCCGATTTGCAGCTCCACTCATCGTGTTATTCTCACAGTTGGGACCTTTTCAGAATTTATCGTTTTGATCTTCTTATTCGATTTTCTAACTGAGAGACCAAGTTTGCCTGCGGCTTTTTTTGGAATTTATCGACAAGAGCATTCATTCTCTGGTCTACGATGTTGATGTCCATAAACATCAACATTACTTACTTGCTATTCCTATTTGCAAGAGTAAGTATCATTGACCAAAGCTTTGAAATCTTACTTGCACCGGGCTCCGCTTTCTCTCCTTTACTGATTACGGACAACTTAGATTACATTGGACAGTTTTGCAACCTATGCAGACCACAACACATGAAGTACTTCACTGACTTCTTCTCACTCTCTTTGGCCCTCTTAGCTTCAACACCCATTGCGGTCGAACCAAACCTCATTGCCTCTTCTTCCAGCTCATCATCCCTTTTGATAGCCGAAAGCACGAATCTCTTCGGACAATTCCTTACCATATGTGAACCGTCACACATGAAACATTTTATCTTACTCCCATTCTCCTTTGAGTTGTTGTTGGTTTTCCACTTTCCGTTTCGTGGTTTCCCATTGCCACCGTTGCCACTATTACCGTTGTCATATTACTTCATGTCATTTTTCATCTTCCCCACCGTTGCCCTTCTCATTGGGTTTGGAAAACTCAAACTTGTCTTTCCTTGAAACAAATTCAATTAAGGACTTCGTTACCATTATGGCTTTGGTAAGTTCCTAGACTCCTCGACATTGCAACTCTTACTTTGCCTATGGTTTCAACCCATCGATGAAGGAGAAAAATACATTCTCTCTTAAATAAAAAAATTTGGAGTATGAGTTCGTTGATCTCTCGTACATACTCCCTAACTGTGCCTCATTGCGTAAGTTGACGCAACTTTGTTTGAGCCTCGATCTTGGCATATTCAGGGTAAAAATGTGCCTTGAATTCATTTTGAAACTCCTCCCAAGTCCCAATTTTGGTTCCACCACGTTCTCACTTGTGGACTTATGATGCCACCATAAAAGGGCAACATCACTAAAATACAGAGCAATGATATTTACCTTAGTAGCATCGTCAATGATGCCTTTGACACGGAAGTATTGCTCTATTCCCCGCAAGAAGTTATCCACATTACTTATGAACCTTGTCCTCGTAAACTCTTTCGGTTTCGGGACATCTATCTTGTGGTTGAGTATTGCACCCAATACTTCTTTACCCACGGTGACTCGACGCACAACAAGCTCCCAAATCTTTTAAGAACCAATTTTTTCATTCTTCAAATAGAAAATCCATATCCAAAAATGCCATTAACAACCACCACTTACTACACCGTCTTCTTCAACCCAACCACCACTTATGGCACCATCAACTCCAACCCAACCACCTTTTCCTCATATGCCAAACACATGCGTCGCTTGTAGTTAGAGCTAGACTCCCTCTCCTCTTTTTGTGTCCCCATCTCTCCTTCTCCTCTTTCTACCTCCCAATTTTTTCTTAAGTCTTCTTTGGCACCCATTATTCAGTGAGTTGCATCCCTTTGATTTCCCTATAAAAAACTAAGTTTTTTTGGGGTTAATTCTTTTGTCCAGTCACTAAATGCTACCTACTTTGATTTTTAATGAAAAATTATTTAGCCAAGAGCTTATACAATTTTTAAAATAGGGTTGGGCATATTCCGTCGTATTAGGAAGAAGTCAAAGAAGCAAAACAAAACATTTCAGTAATCCCATGACCCAACTATTGGTTTTTTTTAATTAGGAGAAAATTGAGTTTTAGGGCATAATTTTGTATTCTATTTCATAAAAAAAATTAAAACCCTATTCTCATCCCAGTTAGACATCCAAGTTGGCATTTAAAACTCATTTGGACTGCCATGTAGGACTACTGTTAGGGAGGTAACGGAGCTTAACGGCAGAGTGATCACTTCGTAACAAAACACTAATGTAAATGACAAAAACGTAACATTTCAAACATATGTAATTTGAGACAAACAAAAGTAACTTTTTATAGTTTACCCTATTTTATAACATATATTAATTTTAATTTTAAAAAATATGATAAAAAATTATACTATTTATTAAGTGTTTTACTAAGTTGATCTCACCAACTCGGTTAGAAAATTATGTAAATACCCTTTTGTAATTAAAATAAGTTATACTATTTCAAGGTAATTTAATCTATTCATTTTAACAAAAATCAATTAAAATTTGCATATGGTAAGATTTACACGCACACCAATCAAATTAATAAAACCTTAAATTTACCTATAAACCGAAGCTTAATTTTGATATATTTTATACAATTTTATTTTAATATGCACAAATTATTATATTCATTAATTGTAATTATAGTGCATTTAGCATTGTTAATCTGATATATTTATATGTTTAAATTTCATTTTACTCATAATTTAATATATTTTTATTTTAATATTGTAAAAAATTAATGTATTATTATGATTATTTAGTTCTAAATTTTATATTTTATTACTTATTATATTTTTTAAACATACGTTTATGTTCTAAATATATTATTTTTATATATATGCGTATGATAAGATTTTTAGTAGTATGGGACGAAGAATACAAATATACCATAGATCATATTACAGTCACTTTTATGATTAAAAAATTACTGCACGTGTAGTTTTTCAAATGAAAAATCTGTACACTTGTTTTTATATATTTAAAAGATTAAATAAATTAAATAATGTTATATGACATCACACACATTAAAAAAATTAAATATTAATAAAAAATATTTTTAAAATAAATTTTAGTTCAGTGTATTTGATCAATTGAAAATTTAAATGTTGAAAATTGGTATTGAATTTTATAAATGCTGAATTTGTATTAGAAAATTGTTTGATAAAAGTAAATATTGATTTTTAAAAGATGATGTACGTATCTAGTTATCTTATTCAACATTTTTTTAATTAAAAATTTATATGAAGTAAACAATTAAAGGGTAAACTGTCAAAATAGTCACTTTTGTTTCCCTTAGGTTGCATTTTAGTCATTTATGTTTGAAATGTTACGTTTAAGTCACTTACGTTAACATGTTGTAACATTTTACTCACTGAGCCGTTAATCATCGTTAACAGTGTAATAGTAAGCTGACGTGATGTTAAATCATCATTTCAAACAAAAATTTTAGATTAAATTATACAATTGGTCCTTAAAATTTTTTCGTTTTAAGCACTTTTTTCTTTTATATTCTTTTAACTTTCCCTTCTTCTTCATTTTTCATTCTCTTCTGCTTTTCCCTCTATTTTTCTCCATTCTCCATCTCCTTTACGTAAAAGAAAAAAAATTAAATTTCTCAAAATGAAAAAAAATATAGGGACCAATTGTATAATTTAACCTAAAATTTTCGTTTGAAATGATGATTTAACGTGCCACATCAGCTTACTGTTACACCGTTAATGACAATTAACACTCAGTGACTAAAATGTTATAAGACAATAACATAAGTGACCAAAACGTAACATTTCAAATATAAGTGACTAAAATGTAACCTGAAAGAAACAAAAGTGACTATTTTGATAGTTTACCCAAAATTAAAATAATTATCAAACATATTTAAAATATTAAATGTTGAAAATTTTCAATGGTTTATCAAACACACCCTAAGTATCATGATTCATTGAAACTAAAACTAAATTAGAGGCATTATGTAAGGGCGTGTTTGATAAACTGAAAAATTAAGTGCTGAAAAATTAAGAATTAAATTTTTATTGATAAATTTTATAAGAATATAATATTTTTTTTCAAATAAAAAGAAATAATAATATTTTTATATTTAAAAAATTACATAAATATCTCCAATAATACTATGTTTTATAATTTCACTCTCATAGTTTTTCTCCCAAGATTTTGTTGAGTGGAATAAAATCAGTGAATCAAAATTATTATAATTATAATTATAATTATAAAAATAATACACAAAATTCTGATCAAGGCGAACGAAAAAGAGATAAAAGGATTTTATCAAAAAAAAAAGAGATAAAAGGAACATTTAGCTAATTTGACAATTTTTCTTAATATGGTCATCGATTTTTTCATATTAGTATCGAAATTTAGTAATTTTTCATAATTTAGTCTCTAAACTTGAATTTTGTTAAGATATAATGAACTAAAAATTTGAAATTATGTCATATAACCATTTTACTTTTTAAAATTTTTATCACGTGGTATAATCTCAGAATATTATATCATCATATCTCAGCGAAATTTAAAGTCAGGAACCAAATGGAGAAAAACTACCAAATTCAGGGACTAAAATGATAAATTTTACCGAATCCAGGGACCAAATGTTACTTTATTCCAAACAAATTATCCCACGCTGCTTTTGTTACCGTCCATATCGGCACGTGACGTAAGCAGCGTGCCCTCCTTGCCCTAGTCTCTCCCACTTGCACTGTATTTTTTATAAACCCAATAAAAAGGGAGTGCGGCCAGCAGACTTGCGCTCTTTTCAAAGCCTCTCGTCTCCTCTCCATAAATCTCTCACTCAACGCAGAGCGAATAGGCGGAGACTTCCAAGAATCTATCGCATCAGCTAATCACGCTCTAAAGGTAACAATTTCTCTAAATTTTCAATATTAAACTTTTTAAGCAAATATCAGATCTGAATCTAATGTTCTACTTTTTAGCTTCAATCTGTTCTAGTTCATCACTATTTCATTCTTTTTTTATTTATCTATATTATAGCTGCACTTTTAGTTTTTCTTCATTGTTTGTTATTAGATCTGATTATTTTCTGATACTGTTGATCTGTGGTGAAATGTTTTGAAATGGTTTTGCCTACGTTCGATCTGATCTATCGTGTATATATTATTTTTTCTTGAAATTTACGCTTGATTCGTTAGATCTATTGGTGTTTACTGCTTTTGGTTGCAAATCGGTGGTGTGAGAATCTGTTTGGTTTGTATCCAACTCTCACTTGTTGAAATTTTAGATCCATTGATTTCCGTCACTTTTAGAGAGAGTCCTTTTTCACTCAAGAAAATCGATCATTTTTCACTACCTTTAGATCAGCTGCTGTTTTCTGCCTTTTCAAACTTCAAGACGAGGCAAAATATATATGTATTTATTTGTAATACCCCTTACTGAAATTACTTGCATAAATTCAAAAAAGTTGATATGTTTATACATGCAGTGCATTTTAGGTGATTGTTTACCGTTCAATATGGTATTTATTTTATGGTTTCTGCTTAAAATTGCCGCGTTGATTATGTTCTTGTATCTGTGATTCAATTTTGTATGTCCTTTTGTTTTTACTTCTAGTAATATGTTGTTCTTGATGATATGTTCCAATCTTGCAGCATATCCCCTTAGTATGCCTTGTTGCACGGTTTACTCTTTCTTGTTAAAATAAAACCGTGATTCTACTTGATGTCTTCTATATTTTGTTTTTCTTGGCTATAACATTATTGTATCCATAATCTTACATCTGGCTTTGTTTCATTGTTGACAGTTAATGCGCATTTCTTTTCATTCTATTCTGTGTGTTCATGTGCTCATTTTCTTTCTTTCAATGAATTCAGAATGGATCAGGTTCAACACCCATCTATCATGCAGAAGGTAGCAGGCCAGCTCCTTCGTTCTAGCCATTCTCAAGATTTTCAAGGTTATAATGGGTCTTTCAGGAGTCCTGCTCTATACCAAAGGCGTGCTGCATATGGCAATTACTCCAATGCTGCTCTGCAGCATCCTGTCCGGGCTTTTGGAGACCTGTCTATGGTTCCATCAACAGCTTCTGCTATTTGCGTTCAGGCTCCTGCTGAGAAAGGATTTAGCAGCTTTGCTATTGATTTCCTCATGGGTGGAGTTTCTGCTGCTGTATCAAAAACAGCTGCTGCACCAATTGAGCGTGTTAAGCTTTTGATTCAGAACCAAGATGAAATGATCAAAAGTGGAAGGCTCTCTGAACCTTACAAGGGTATTGGTGATTGTTTCAAGCGAACAATCAAGGATGAAGGATTTGGTTCTTTGTGGAGAGGGAACACTGCCAATGTTATTCGTTATTTCCCTACTCAGGTTAGCAATTCTAACTTTTTATCTATTACATTTTCTTTCGATTATATTTATTGCTTGTGTTTTATACTTATTCCTTTGTTCATTTTTCTACAGGCCTTGAACTTTGCCTTCAAGGATTACTTCAAGAGGCTTTTCAACTTCAAGAAAGACAGAGATGGTTACTGGAAATGGTTTGCTGGGAACTTGGCTTCTGGTGGTGCAGCTGGTGCTTCTTCCCTTCTCTTTGTCTACTCCTTGGATTATGCTCGAACTCGTCTTGCAAATGATGCAAAGGCTGCAAAGAAGGGAGGAGAGAGACAATTCAATGGTCTTGTTGATGTCTACAGGAAAACCCTAAAATCTGATGGTATTGCCGGGCTTTATCGTGGTTTCAACATTTCATGTGTTGGAATCATTGTTTACCGTGGTCTATATTTTGGAATGTACGACTCTCTGAAGCCAGTGCTTTTGACTGGAAGCATGCAGGTTAGTATGTAGGATGTTATCTGATACAACTATATATGTTGTCTTGTTACTTAAGCTATATTGTTTTTGTTGTAATGACATCTTGCTCTGTGTTACCCTTTGATAATTACAGGATAGTTTCTTCGCTAGCTTTGCTCTTGGTTGGCTCATCACAAATGGTGCTGGCCTTGCATCTTACCCAATTGACACTGTTCGTAGAAGAATGATGATGACTTCTGGTGAAGCTGTCAAATACAAGAGCTCGCTCGATGCCTTCTCTCAGATCTTGAAAAACGAAGGTGCCAAGTCTCTATTCAAGGGTGCTGGAGCTAACATCCTTCGTGCCATTGCCGGTGCGGGTGTGCTCGCTGGATACGACAAGTTGCAGCTCATTGTTTTCGGAAAGAAGTACGGATCCGGTGGTGCTTAAATTTAGGGTGGTACTATCTCTCCCTTCTTTTGTTATGTTTTAGGTTTTAAAGATGGCGACACATTGAGAAATTTATTTCGGCAAAAAAATTCATTAATAATTCAGATTTAGGGGGGGAAGTTACTCCCTAAACGATTTTTACATTTGGGATGTGAAATTTTGATTTACCCATCTCGGATTTTTGGTTTGGTTTTAAGAAATGAAGTGATGGATGTTTTATTTATATCTGAAAACGGAAATGATCTGAAGTTTCAGGTTGAAAATTGGTTAACCATCCATGGAAGTTAATTTTATGCTTGATGAATTTATATGATGATATTTGTTGTCTTGATGCACAACGTTACTTTGTAAACTGATTTGATAGTGAATTTATAGATTGAAATAAAGTAGTGCGAAATTAGTATTTTATATTATGAAAAGAATAAAGTAGTGATATAAGAGAATGTATACTTTTGTTATATCATCCACGCTGAAAACGATGGTATCATTTTGGGTTAAGTAACTAATCCTTGCTTTTGCTTTTGCTTTTGAATATTATATATATATAAAACTCAGTTGGAATATTTTAACTGTTGTGCTCTTCAGTCGAATGCGACTTCAACCGGATTAGACTAATAAACAAAGGATAAAGTTCATTTGTTCTTATTTTTTCATAACATATGAATTTAATGAACGTGTTATTATAATAAATATTACGATAAATGTTTCATGGAGATTTTTATACTAGAAATTAATTAGTAAATTAATCCTTATAAGTTAGATCAAAGAGAAAGTTATCATTCTATTAAAATTTCTGTTCGTTTTTGCTATTAAAAATTGGTCTATGTATGCCAACATGAGATACATACGTCACACCACATGTTACTGTTTGAAGATAGATTTTCTCCATGATCTAACGTATAGAGACTAATTTATTTATTTATTTATTAATTAAAGCCCGTAAAATGTAATCTGACTCTTAATACTATTCTGCTTTTACCATTATGATATAATCTCTCTTTACTCTTTTAGGTTCCATTGGTTAGTTTTTGACATGGCACTTTTTGAGGATTTAGATTTAACTTCACACAAGTATTATTCCTTTCATTTGTAGTTGTTTACTTTTTCTCCTTTCTGGTTTGTCTTTGGTTCAAAAATATCAGTCGTTTTGGTACGACTAAATTTAAGACTCTAAGCTGCTTGTACTGTTGGTGGAAATAGTTTTAGCCAAAGGTAAGTGTATAAGCGTAAAATCTTGACTAATTACAAACTTAGCCCTCAAATCATACAGCATTTTCTATTTAGACACTTCATGTTTTTTAAATAAAAAAATGGTAATTAAACAATCCATTTTATTTCATTTTATCTAAAAAAAAATATAGCCACTAAAAACATTAAACATCATACGTTTGATAACAGTTTAATATGAAAAAGCAAAAAGAATAAGGGATAAATATTAAAATTATACATGGAGTTTAATTTTATTTAAATATACAATAGAAGTATCATGGAAGCCCCTGTACTAGGAGCCAGATTGTATTTTATCTTTTCTACTAAAAATGGGCAAATTAATTCATATATGTAAGATAAAAAAGCAAATCGGTCTTTTTGTTAAAAAATCCATCATTCGTATTGCTAAAAACTAGTGTGGCTGACGGGATAATCGAATAGTGACATGTGGTGTGCCACAAGTACCTCATGCTGATGTATATAGATCAATTTACTTTTTGATCTAATGTGTAGGGACTTATTTGTCTGTTTTTTCAGTAGAGAGGGTAAAATGCAAATTGACTCCTAATACATGGACTTTCATGATACTTTTACCATAATTACACACATTAAACTTTAATTTTTGTTCCAATGTATACAATTTATTTTTACATTGGATAAGTATAATTATTTGTGTATGTAATATGTAAATGTAAAATGATATTATATTGATAATGATGTTAATTATTTATGATAACTGAAATCAAATTAAAATATCATATACAGCATTACTCATTAAATCAAATTTCATGTGTAATTTCAAGATTTATTCCTCGTACTAAAACAAAAACAAAAGTATATGGTAATGATAATATTCAAATTAATTAGATAAAAAGTTACTAAGCCAAAAAAAAAAGTTAATAGTTTTAGCCTATATCAAATTTATCAATGGTTTGAAATTCATTTATTTTAATTTTGAAATAGAGGAGAAAAATATAATGACAATTTTTACTATAAAAAATAATTATTAAATTTTATTGTATCGAATGATAAAAAAATTGAAATTATTTTTAATAAAATCTCGAGTTTAAATTTTGTAAATGAAAATGATAATCTTGAGAGAATTTGTCTAAACTTGACATTAAATATAGTCGAGATTCAATATAATTTTGATATTGTAGGTATTAGAATAGAAAATTAACATGAAAATAAGAAAATAATATTAATAATTTAGAGATGAATTCGCAACTTTTATTATTAATGTTGTTAAAATCAGATTAGATTGGTTGGGGTGTCGGTCCGAAGAGAAAGGTTAGACCGTTTGATTTGTGAATTGCTCAGAATCAGGTTAAAAAAGTTTGGACCGGCGATTGAATTGATTTTATTTATTTTTTAGTATATTAGTATTTATGATTTTTTAATAATTTATTTAATTAAACTGGATGGACCGATTGAATTGATAATCTAACTGGTTCAGCCACCATTTTGATTCTAAAAACTTTGTTATTATAAGAAATAAAAAAAATATTTTGGTTTATTTAATCATAAAAAAAACTAAAAAAAAAGGGTAAACTACACTTAATGTCACTAAACTATTGGTAAGTTTACGTTTTGGTCACTTAACTTTAAAAAATTACAAAATGATCACTAAACTATTTGAAAGCTTTCATTTAAGTCACTAAATTATTCAAAAGTTTTTATTTAACTCACTAGGTTGTTAAGTTTTTTCTTTTTTTTTTTAAAAGTCCAGCTAGCGAGCTCCAAGCAACAAATCAACCATTGGTACGATGGATCAGTACTGATTGACAAGAATGGTACCACTTGAGCATAGACGCCCTGGGCACAATACTTCCACCTTTGAGGTTTCTCTCAAAACAAACCCAACTTCTCCTCAACAATGTTCATTCTTCTCATGAACGGTGAATTTCTAGTTTTGAAATGAATTTGGGTCATTAATGTTTGTTGGATCGAGCGGTAAAGAGTTCGATTTCCCTTAAAAAAGGTGGATGGAGAATATAGTATTAGGAGAGTTTTGTTTTGCCTCTTGTTTAGAGGTTTGACTTGGCTTGACTTTGGATTTATTTTAACCTCAGAAGAAGAAAGAAACTCGGGTCTTCCCCGATCATTTCATAGGGATTTATGTGCTAAAAAAAAGTATAATTAGATATAGTCCTTTCAATAAAAAATGGAAGCTTTAGTCTATCAACACATGCTTAATTAATCTACTAACATTACTTGGTTGCTTGATGTTGGATTCGTGTTATACATCTAGTTGTTTTCATGCATGTATGTGATAAGATGGTGGTTTTTTTCTCTGTTCAGGAAAATGTATACTAGTCGATGAGCATGAATGCATACAAAGTGTTTACGGTCCATATGAGGTAAATGATCATTTGACAAGAATGGATGGATGTCTCGAGGACCAGCCTGCGGTTTTAGATATGCAGCCCGGAGGTGATGCAGTTGTGGAGATGCATACTACACCCGAAGACTGTTAGTTGAGAAATAAGTTTTAATCTACGTTTACAGGCACTCCGAATCATCAAAGCAATAGTAATTCTCCGGTATGATCCAAATTCCGAGTTGAACGGAATAGTTGTCGAGAATGAAACGAAGTTCAACTATTGGCGCTGATCAAAATTTCCGTCTTTATTATGAGTTTATTGCCTTAGAAAGTAGAAAGCGGAAGCTTACTGTTATGATCACGAATGAGCAATGGAAATGCAAGCATTGGCATGGATACCAATGTGGGGGAAATATGTCTGTATTTATTGACCTTGTCCGAGCCGTAGCACTTGTATATAGGCTTAGAGTAAAATTCGATTTGACTTGAAAAAAAAAATTCAGAATTTTGAGTTAATTAAATCAAGTTATTCAATTTTCTTAAGTAAACTCGAGGTCGAGTCAAGTTAAATTTTACAATTTAAATAATTCGAATAACTCAAATACTTCAAATAATTCAAATAATAGATTGGTGTAAATATACCTTTAGTCTCTATCAATTTCGGAATGAGTAAATTGGTCTCTTTTTTAACAAAAATTACTATTCTTTTAAATATTTATAAAAATTTCAAAATTTATTATTCGAATATGCATGAAAGCCCAACTCCATTGCATTGTCAGAATCCGTGTTGTATATTTGAAAGAGGTTGACCACCTTGCTTCTCATGGTACAATCTTCTTTCCCTTGAGCCCCTTTTCTTCTCGGTCCATAGAAATAAAATGTAATATAGGACTGGTGCCAAGAGTTAATCACAGAAGAAAGGACTCACTGAGCTGGGATTACTAACTAATACTAATATAATACTATTTTCCTCTTATTTTGCTTTGAAAGAGTTTTAAAAAATCTATTGTTTCAAATTTATGCACTTTAATATAAAAGTAGTTATATTGTAAGAAGATTTTAATTTGAAATTTTTAATTTTTTTAATTTAACTCAAACAATTCTATTTGATTTAACTTGACTCGAATTTCATTTTACTTGACTCGATTCGAAAAAAAATTAAATCGAGTTAGGATGATAAAATAAGACCCGTCAATTTGATTAACTCGAAAATTTTTCACTTGATTCGATTAAACACTCACCCCTACTCGTAGAGCTTGTAAAATTGATTCATTTTAACCGAGAATATTAAGTCTGCCTAATGGAATTAGGTTATAATCAAGTTGAAATTGCAATGTGACTGTGGCGCTATGGCTTTTTTGGGCAGACTCAATGGTGGGCCTAATGAAATTAGGCATTAAGACATCAAAATTCAATGGGTTCACATCAGAGGTGCTCAGGGGAACCGGTAGCTAAAGGCTGACAGGGCCCCGACCTCAATAAAATGAAAAATTATACATTTAGGCTTTTTAGAAATTTTAAAACTCCAAATTAGTAAAGATAAAATTACACTTTGCCCATTAAAAATGATAAAAATTGATTTAACTCTTTACAAATTAATTATAAAAATATAGACTATTAAAAATTACAATTTAATTTCGGTCCTCCCAGAAATTTACTAGCTTCAGCCCTACTCATGGGTCGGATCAAGCCGGACCTAAGCATGATATTAACATACTTATGTTTGTCCAAACTTGGCCCAACTCGAAATATTGACCTAAAATTTTGCCCAAACCCGTTCATATTTGCAAAAGGCTAACCCAAGTCCATTTTAAACCCGCCCATATTATTTTTTTAAAATTTTTAACAAATATTTATATTATATTATTTTAATGTTTAATAATTTTATACCTTTTTTATTTATTAAAATTTTTATATAATCATCTTAACATTATTTTAATGTTTACATTAGAGTAATATTATATATTTAATATAAATTTATTTTTTAATATGTTCTGAATTATATAATATATAAAAATAACATAATATAAAATATTAAAAACTTGAAAACGAGTCGAATCATCCGAACTTAAGCCTTAAATGTTAAAACCCAATCCCGACCCATATTTTAAACGAATTTAACTTTTTACTTAAACCTAATTTTTAAATTTAATAATTTTTCCTAAATTCTCTCAAATATCGGAATCAAACAGATATCCCCAACCTTTTAACAGTTGTAGTCGGCATCATTGCTTACTTTGAAACTTTTGTTGATTAGCCGCATTTCATTAATTTTAATTTTACAAGACAGCTGTTTTTGAGTTGTTTGAGAATTTTCCACTCACTTTTTTTCTTGCCAGAAAATTGTGGCAATCACTGTCAATATTTTGGATTGAAGAATTTGATTATGGATTTGGGAAGGGCCACGTTTAGGGTTTGTTGGTGATTTTTGGTTTTTGATTAAGTGAAAATGAAACCTCACTCATAAAACACTTCCTTTGTCTAGGGTCAATATCTTTTATATACATATCAATTCTGGTTCAAAGCACATATAATCTACGTCGAAAATTATTATCGGAAAAATTTACAAATAGAAGAGGAAATATTTATTAATGTTGAAAAATTAATAATACAAGTAAAATTCAGACTAAACAATTCTATTATAATTAATGTCTAATAGAAAAATTATAATGCTATTTTAAGAACCCTGAATCTTTCCCCATAAATCCCTTATTTTGTCTCTCTATTTTGTTTATTTAACATTAATATATAGAAATGGTAGCGAATGCTGTAGGGTATCAATGTTCCCAAAACAGCTTCTCAATTCTTGCGTCCTTATTATTTGTAAACCTTCCAATGGTACTATTGATGTTGCTGCTGTAATCTTTGAGGGGTTGTGACATGAAGAATAATTGGATGGTTCCCTTCTTTACAAGACAAGACCAGCCCAGAAAACCCAACAAAACATCGACCATATTCAAGCTAAAATACGTAAACCATAGACCAGATGAAGAATATAATAGGAAGGTCCCCAAAACAGTGTTGAGTAACCCGAGTAGGACTTCCCTAAAACAAGACAAAATACGTAAACCACGTACCAGATTCAAGAGCATTCCTGTTTTACGATGATGGTGGTGGTTGATGGAGACAGTGTGTATTGAGGGAAGCTACAGTGGGTGTGTGCTCAGTGGTGGCGATTGGCGACTGGTGAACGATGATGGTGTTGACTGGTGGGTGTTGGCGGAGTGGAGAAGGCAAATGTGTTTTCTTTATTAGTTGATTTGAATGGAGAAAGTGGAGGAGAGGAGAGGGCTAATTGGACTGTGGGAAAAAAGAGAGTATAGGTTGGTTATCCAGGTTGAGTTGGGTTCGAGAAAAAAAAGCTTACTTGATGTTCAACTTGTTTTGTAAACAGATATCATTTTTTTTTTGGACAGATCGACTCATGATTAAGTCTAAGTAGAAGACATGTGATAATAATATAGAGATATATAAATTGTATAATTAGTTTCTTTCAATTATTTTCCGTACAAAAAAAGAATTCTTTCAATTATTCCTATTAGGGGGTGAGCAAAATCTGATTCGATTCGAAAAACCCAATAAAAAATTCAAATTTTAACTCGAATATGAATTACACAATTCGAGCTATTCGAAAATCTGAATAAAAAAAGCCAAATTACATCGTTTTGATAAATGTTTACTCATCTACCTTAATTATGTTGTTAAATAATTTTGTATTTTGTCTGCTAGTTAAATAATCAGTCAATGTAAACGCAACATCGAGTATAAATAATATGATTCGTTAACTCGACTCGAATCGAAAAAATTTTAAATTGAGTTTGGTTGTTAAAATAGTATTCGTCAACTCGACTAACACGAAAATTTTTGACTCGACTCGATCAAATACTCACCCCTAATTCTTATTGGATATATTATAATAATTACTATTACAAATTGTTATATTTGAGTAATGAATTAGACTCTAACAGAATGTTGCCTTTAAGGAAAAGAATGCTTTAAAAAACAAGGCTTACTTTACTGTACTGCACTTTACTGTGTTACCGGCCATGGCTATGGCCATGTCGAATAGTCGATGGCGACAGCGTCGTAGTTTGCGTACGTAGCAGTCAAATTAGTCGAGGCCTATGCTTAGGTTCTTTTTCTTGTCTTCCTTTGAATAAAAATAGTGTCTGTCTGCAGGTGTGTGTTAGTTGGTGTCTTAAATCTTAATTAATTAATGTTTTGAAGTCTAATTAACCATGCAAATCCCATGCATTGGGGGCGCATGCTGCCGCCTACAAATTTTAATATTATTCACGTTTCTCCTCTTAAAAATAATTTATTATGATAGGTGTTATATTAATTAATTGTTTTTGTATACTGATATATAATAAGGAAATGTGTATTGTGCAGTAAAAGTAATTTCTTTACGACGCTTAGTCGTAACGGTAAGGTATATTATATTATTAAAGAGAACTCGATTTTGAATATTAGAAATATTATTGTTGAGAGGGATAACTATGAACTCCGAAAGAATTAGTATTTATGAATCATAAAACGGAGATAAATAACACTTTATTGTTGGGAGCGGGGGCAAAGCTAGAAAAATGTCTTGGGGATTGAAATTAAGTTGTAGATTTTTATGAGAGCTAAAATATAATTTCATCATTTTAATAACTTATATCTTGATAGTCTTTTAAAGGACTAAATCAAAATTTTATCATTTTAGGGGTTCAAGGTGTAAATTTACCATGCACGAACTTAAAATTTTATAAATTATAAAGGCTCAAAAGTTGAATTTGCCATTTAGGGGGGCAAGGCCCTTGCTAGCCCTTGCCGTCATCGGAGGGATAACCATGAACTCTAAAAAATTGATCTTCATAGATTGTGAAATGGACATGAATAATACCTTATTGTTGAGAGGAATAACCACAAATTCCAAAACAATTAATCTTCATGGACTGTAAAACGGATACAAGAAACACCTTATTGTTACGAGGGGCAACCATAAATCCAAGAAGAACTAAACTTCATAAATCATAAAATGAACAAAAAAGACACATTGGTCATACCTAAAAAAGAGAGAAAGGGAGTGGTTTATGGATTTGAATAGGACCCAATATTAACAAACATTTTTACCACTACACCAATGGTTTGGTATATATTGTCACTGTCGAAACCATTTTTTTGAAAACAAAAATTGGAGTCGCCACCGATCCTTGATTGAGGTGTGATCGGCTCACCTTAAAAACAATTTTGGCCTGCGAAATTTGAGAAAACATGTTCGGGAGTCAGTTATGCATGAGGAAAGATTAGCACCCTCGTAACGCCCAAAAATCGGTACCAAATTGATTATTTAATGTTTTGGTGTCGAAAATTTAAAAGATTTAAAAAAAACTCAAATTTTGAAATCTGAAAAGGATAATCAATTATTCAAGTCATGCGAAGAAATTGAGACCCAATACGTTAGGGTACAATTTCTCAAAATCCCAGAATTTTAAATATCGCTTTTCCATTAATTTTTTAAAGAAAATCTTCATTTCGAGAAAGCAATATGTCATGCCCAATACGTTAGGGCTCAATTTTCCTCGAAAATCCCTAACTTTGAATATTGTTTTTATTTTGAAAATCTTTGAATCATAAAAAATGATTTTAATGTTTTGACAAAATCAAAATGTATTTTAAAATATGTTAAAAATGTTAATGCAATATGAAACAAATATTTTAATTTAAATTATGTGTATACATAAGCATGATATATAAACAATTTTAGCAAATATGTATATGGATATGAGAGAAAAGACGTAAGTCATAAAAAAAAAACAATGATAAAATACATATAAAATATATTAATGCATTTAAAAAAATGTATAAGTATAATGTATTAGTAAATATAAAAACATGGAAAATCTTTATAATAGCATATATGTACACGTTATAAAAATGTATAAACATATGAATTATAAAACATGAAAATGTAAATATCATAAAAAATATGAATGTATATAAAAAATGTATAAACTATAAAAATAAGATGATATGATAATAAAATATATACGTACTACATATAGGTATTTAAAACATTTAGAATATACATATATACGTACAATAATAATATAGTAATAATTATACTAATAAACAATATAATAATAAAAAAACTAAAAATAACAAATTAAGGATTAAGTTAAGAAAACAAACAGAATTTGAAAATCAAAACAAGAAAGGGAGTAATTTGAAATACGCGTAACAAAGGAAGGGCCGAAGGAGAAAATTACCCAAAAATTCTGCACCGCACTGGGCTAAAATAAAACAGATTCGATATTTCATGGAAAAATTTGAAAACAAAAAAATGGTTTTGAAATGATAGGACTAAAAACATAAATAACCCATAAATACAATCTCATTTCATTTGCAGCCAATAAAACCCATTTCAAACCCCTAAAACAGAACTCCTCTGCCATTCAAAATCGCGCCGCAGCAGTTCTCCTCCGCCGTTCCAGTCCCCTCCCATGTCCGACTAGATGACGACGAAACGAGGACGCTCTCTGACGACTCTCGCAACGGTAAGCCCTCCTTTTCCTTTCCCTTTTGTTTTTGTTTTATAACAGAAAATAAAAAAAGAAAAATAACAACAATCCCACAGATTCTAAAAAAAAAAACAAAACGAGATGCCTTCAAAAATATTTTTTTTTGTTTCTTTCTCTTTTGTATTTTCTTTGATGTTTTTCAATACAGAATTTTTCTAACCAAAATTTGCCAACCCCTCTTACAGATTCGATTTGACTTTAAATAGCCAAAATAACCAAAAGAAAAACCTCCGAAAACCTCTTTTCCACCCTTTACAGTTCGTGGTTGTTGCAGGTACGAGCGTATGGCGTGCGCGGAGTGCTGAACGTGGGAGTGTGGAGGCTAGTTGCTGCTAGGGTTTCTGCTGTTTTAGGTCAATTGGGCCCTATAATTGGGTTTAGCTTGGCCCAAGTTTTATTGGGTTCAATTGTATTTAATTTGGGCTGTGTAAATAATTTTGGATTGGTCTTATTTTGAATGGGCCGGGCAAAAATAGGCTATTACAGTCACTATCTAATGTAATTTGGCATAATATCACACGATGAAAGTAGAGGCACCAAAAACGAATTAAACCCTTCTATATGTGAGATCAATCCCTTTTATATATACATATAACCTAATATACTATAATATAAATAGGGGTTATGCTTCAAGAACACGTGTGGGGAGTTATGGGAAATGGAAGCAAACAGGTAAATTTGTGTCTCCGACACATATGATGATTACCTTGTGAGTGAAGAAAAAAAAGCAAAAAAAATAAAAAATCCAAAAAGACAATAATTAATTGAGTCAAACACAAGACGACCCTTTGTTGTGTAATGTATAGTGTATGTATATGTTTTGTGGTTCCACTCCAACCCTAGGAGGTCCCCCTCCAATCCGTTTTCCACTCTATCCCCATCAACCAACAAACACCCGCTCCCTATCTATATATTTGGTTAAATTTTAATATTAGTCCCTTCTTATATAAAAGTTCTACATTTAGTTGTTATACTTTAGTTTGGTTTTTTTTTGTTTGTGTACATTTTGAATTTTGAAATTTCAATGTTGCGCTCTGTTCAAAGCCTCTCGTCTCCTCTCCATAAATCTCTCACTCAACGCAGAGCGAATAGGCGGAGACTTCCAAGAATCTATCGCATCAGCTAATCACGCTCTAAAGGTAACAATTTCTCTAAATTTTCAATATTAAACTTTTTAAGCAAATATCAGATCTGAATCTGATGTTCTACTTTTTAGCTTCAATTTGTTCTAGTTCATCACTATTTCATTCTTTTTTATTTATTTATCTATATTATAGCTGCACTTTTAGTTTTTCTTCATTGTTTGTTATTAGATCTGATTATTTTCTGATACTGTTGATCTGTTTTGAAATGTTTTTGCCTACGTTCGATCTGATCTATCGTGTATATATTATTTTTTCTTGAAATTTACGCTTGATTCGTTAGATCTATTGGTGTTTACTGCTTTTGGCTGCAAATCGGTGGTGTGAGAATCTGTTTGGTTTGTATCCAACTCTCACTTGTTGAAATTTTAGATCCATTGATTTCCGTCACTTTTAGAGAGTCTCCTTTTTCACTCAAGAAAATAGATCATTTTTCACTACCTTTAGATCAGCTGCTGTTTCTGCCTTTTCAAACTTCAATACGAGGCAAAATATATATGTATTTATTTGTAATATCCCTTACTGAAATTACTTGCATAAATTCAAAAAAGTTGATATGTTTATACATGCAGTGCATTTTAGGTGATTGTTTACCGTTCAATATGGTATTTATTTTATGGTTTCTGCTTAAAATTGCCGCGTTGATTATGTTCTTGTATCTGTGATTCAATTTTGTATGTCCTTTTGTTTTACTTCTAGTAATATGTTGTTCTTGATGAGATGTTCCAATCTTGCAGCATATCCCCTTAGTATGCCTTGTTGCACGGTTTACTCTTTCTTGTTAAAATAAAACCGTGATTCCACTTGATGTCTTCTATATTTAGTTTTTCTTGGCTATAACATTTTTGTATCCATAATCTTACATCTGGCTTTGTTTCATTGTTGACAGTTAATGTGCATTTCTTTTCATTCTATTCTGTGTGTTCATGTGCTCATTTTCTTTCTTTCAATGAATTCAGAATGGATCAGGTTCAACACCCATCTATCATGCAGAAGGTAGCAGGCCAGCTCCTTCGTTCTAGCCATTCTCAAGATTTTCAAGGTTATAATGGGTCTTTCAGGAGTCCTGCTCTATGCCAAAGGCGTGCTGCATATGGCAATTACTCCAATGCTGCACTGCAGCATCCTGTCCGGGCTTGTGGAGACCTGTCTATGGTTCCATCAACAGCTTCTGCTATTTGCGTTCAGGCTCCTGCTGAGAAAGGATTTAGCAGCTTTGCTATTGATTTCCTCATGGGTGGAGTTTCTGCTGCTGTATCAAAAACAGCTGCTGCACCAATTGAGCGTGTTAAGCTTTTGATTCAGAACCAGGATGAAATGATCAAAAGTGGAAGGCTCTCTGAACCTTACAAGGGTATTGGTGATTGTTTCAAGCGAACAATCAAGGATGAAGGATTTGGTTCTTTGTGGAGAGGGAACACTGTCAATGTTATTCGTTATTTCCCCACTCAGGTTAGCAATTCTAACTTTTTATATATTACATTTTCTTTCGATTATATTTATTGCTCGTGTTTTATACTTATTCCTTTGTTCATTTTTCTACAGGCCTTGAACTTTGCCTTCAAGGATTACTTCAAGAAGCTTTTCAACTTCAAGAAAGACAGAGATGGTTACTGGAAATGGTTTGCTGGGAACTTGGCATCTGGTGGTGCAGCTGGTGCTTCTTCCCTTCTCTTTGTCTACTCCTTGGATTATGCTCGAACTCGTCTTACAAATGATGCAAAGGCTGCAAAGAAGGGAGGAGAGAGACAATTCAACGGTTTTGTTGATGTCTACAGGAAAACCCTAAAATCTGATGGTATTGCCGGGCTTTACCGTGGTTTCAACATTTCATGTGTTGGAATCATTGTTTACCGTGCTCTATATTTTGGAATGTACGACTCTCTGAAGCCAGTGCTTTTGACTGGAAGCATGCAGGTTAGTATGCAGGATGTTATCTGATACAGCTATATATGTTGTCTTGTTACTTAAGCTATATTGTTTTTGTTGTAATGACATCTTGCTCTGTGTTACCCTTTGATAATTACAGGATAGTTTCTTCGCTAGCTTTGCTCTTGGTTGGCTCATCACAAATGGTGCTGGCCTTGCATCTTACCCAATTGACACTGTTCGTAGAAGAATGATGATGACTTCTGGTGAAGCTGTCAAATACAAGAGCTCGCTCGATGCCTTCTCTCAGATCTTGAAAAACGAAGGTGCCAAGTCTCTATTCAAGGGTGCTGGAGCTAACATCCTTCGTGCCATTGCCGGTGCGGGTGTGCTCGCTGGATACGACAAGTTGCAGCTCATTGTTTTCGGAAAGAAGTACGGATCCGGTGGTGCTTAAATTTAGGGTGGTACTATCTCTCCCTTCTTTTGTTATGTTTTAGGTTTTAAAGATGGCGATGAAAAGCTCGACACATTAAGAAATTTATTTCGGCAAAAAAATTCATTAATAATTCAGATTTAGGGGGGGAAGTTACTCCCTAAACGATTTATACTTTTGGGATGTGAAATTTTGATTTACCCATCTCGGATTTTTGGTTTGGTTTTAAGAAATGAAGTGATGGATGTTTTATTTATATCTGAAAACGGAAATGATCTGAAGTTTCAGGTTGAAAATTGGTTAACCATCCATGGAATTTAATTTTATGCTTGATGAATTTATATGATGATATTTGTTGTCTTGATGCACAACGTTACTTTGTAAACTGATTTGATAGTGAATTTATAGATTGAAATAAAGTAGTGTGAAATTAGTGATATAAGAGAATGTATACTTTTGTTATATCATCCACGCTGAAAACGATGGTATCATTTTGGGTTAAGTAACTAATCCTTGCTTTTGCTTTTGCTTTTGAATATTATATATATATAAAACTCAGTTGGAATATTTTAACTGTTGTGCTCTTCAGTCGAATGCGACTTCAACCGGATTAGACTAATAAACAAAGGATAAAGTTCATTTGTTCTTATTTTTTCATAACATATGAATTTAATGAACGTGTTATTATAATAAATATTACGATAAATGTTTCATGGAGATTTTTATACTAGAAATTAATTAGTAAATTAATCCTTATAAGTTAGATCAAAGAGAAAGTTATCATTCTATTAAAATTTCTGTTCGTTTTTGCTATTAAAAATTGGTCTATGTATGCCAACATGAGATACATACGTCACACCACATGTTACTGTTTGAAGATAGATTTTCTCCATGATCTAACGTATAGAGACTAATTTATTTATTTATTTATTTATTAAAGCCAGTAAAATGTAATCTGACTCTTAATACTATTCTGCTTTTACCATTATGATATAATCTCTCTTTACTCTTTTAGGTTCCATTGGTTAGTTTTTGACATGGCACTTTTTTGAGGATTTAGATTTAACTTCACACAAGTATTATTCCTTTCATTTGTAGTTGTTTACTTTTTCTCCTTTCTGGTTCGTCTTTGGTTCAAAAATATCAGTCGTTTTGGTACGACTAAATTTAAGACTCTAAGCTGCTTGTACTGTTGGTGGAAATAGTTTTAGCCAAAGGTAAGTGTATAAGCGTAAAATCTTGACTAATTACAAACTTAGCCCTCAAATCATACAGCATTTTCTATTTAGACACTTCATGTTTTTTAAATAAAAAAATGGTAATTAAACAATCCATTTTATTTCATTTTATCTAAAAAAAAATATAGCCACTAAAACATTAAACATCATACGTTTGATAACAGTTTAATATGAAAAAGCAAAAAGAATAAGGGATAAATATTAAAATTATACATGGAGTTTAATTTTATTTAAATATACAATAGAAGTATCATGGAAGCCCCTGTACTAGGAGCCAGATTGTATTTTATCTTTTCTACTAAAAAATGGGCAAATTAATTCATATATGTAAGATAAAAAAGCAAATCGGTCTTTTTGTTAAAAAATCCATCATTCGTATTGCTAAAAACTAGTGTGGCTGACGGGATAATCGAATAGTGACATGTGGTGTGCCACAAGTACCTCATGCTGATGTATATAGATCAATTTACTTTTTGATCTAATGTGTAGGGACTTATTTGTCTGTTTTTTCAGTAGAGAGGGTAAAATGCAATTTAACTCCTAATACAGGGGCTTTCATGGTACTTTTACCATAATTACACACATTAAACTTTGATTTTTGTTCCAATGTATACAATTTATTTTTACATTGCATAAGTATAATTATTTGTGTATCTAATATGTAAATGTAAAATGATATTATATCGATAATGATGTTAATTATTTATGATAACTGAAATCAAATTAAATATCATATGCAGCATTACTCATTAAATCAAATTTCATGTGTAATTTCAAGATTTATTCCTCGCACTAAAACAAAAACAAAAATATATGGTAATGATAATATTCAAATTAATTAGATAAAAAGTTACTAAGCCAAAAAAAAAGAGTTAATAGTTTTAGCCTATATCAAATTTATCAATGGTTTGAAATTCATTTATTTTAATTTTGAAATAGAGGAGAAAAATACAATGACAATTTTTACTATAAAAAATAATTATTAAATTTTATTGTATCGAATGATAAAAAAATTGAAATTATTTTTAATAAAATCTTGAGTTTAAATTTTGTAAATGAAAATGATAATCTTGAGAGAATTTGTCTAAACTTGACATTAAATATAGTCGAGATTCAATATAATTTTGATATTGTAGGTATTAGAATAGAAAATTAACATGAAAATAAGAAAATAATATTAATAATTTAGAGATGAATTCGCAACTTTAAGCTTTATTTTTATTATTAATGTTGTTAAAATCAGATTAGATTGGTTGGGGTATCGGTCCGAAGAGAAAGGTTAGACCGATTGATTTGTGAATTGCTCAGAATCAGATTAAAAAAGTTTGGACTGACGATTGAATTGATTTTATTTATTTTTTAATACATTAGTATTTATAATTTTTTAATAATTTATTTAATTAAACTGGATAGACCGATTGATTGATAATCTAACTGGTTCAACCACCATTTTGATTCTAAAAACTTTGTTATTACAAGAAATAAAAAAAATATTTAGGTTTATTTAATCATAAAAAAACCCTAAAAAAAGGGTAAACTACACTCAATGTCACTAAACTATTGGTAAGTTTACGTTTTGGTCACTTAACTTTAAAAAATTACAAAATGATCACTAAACTATTTGAAAGCTTTCATTTAAGTCACTAAATTATTCAAAAGTTTTTATTTAACTCACTAGGTTGTTAAGTTTTTTCTTTTTTTTTTTTAAAGTCCAGCTAGCGAGCTCCAAGCAACAAATCAACCATTGGTACGATGGATCAGTACTGATTGACAAGAATGGTACCACTTGAGCATAGACGCCCTGGGCACAATACTTCCACCTTTGAGGTTTCTGATGCGAAATCCCGGATCTAGACACAAGAGAAACACAAATTAGAAATAAAACGAGAATAAATAAAATTAGTTAAAATAATAATAAATAAATAAATAATAAAAAGGATAGATTTGCCCTATGGAACCCTTGGTTAACTTGTAACCAAAGACGCCAATGATTGAGCGGCTCTCTACGAAACCCCTAGAAGAAGAACCTCTAGAAACACCGATGAACGGGAAAGAAATTTGAATATTTGCAACTCCGAAATACCCTCGAAAGTAACAAACTCCAAACTAAGTAGCAAGAGAAGAATCACTCTACTCTCAAAAATTTGCCTCACACAAATTTGGAAGAAAATAAATAATCCCTTTTTTCATTCTCTCTCCAATGTGTAGAAAACAAGCCTATTTATAGGCAAATTACAAGAGTAATTGAATCCTAATAAAAACTCTTTAAAGAGTAATTGAATCCTAATAAAACTCTTTAAAATTATCTAAGAAAATAAATAAATAATAACCTAACCAATAAAATTACTTAACTCATAAATGATGTGTCCCAACCAATGAGAATTAAGTAAATAATAATAATAATAAGATACATAAAAAATTAATCCACCAATTTATGGGCTTTTACTATTCCAAGATTGGTCCAGTGAATTGCATTCCCGTATTTATCAATGTCACGAACATGATGAATTAAATTTGTCGCAACAAAGTCTTGGACAAAAGCATTCATCTTTGATTTTAATTGTCGTGCCTTGCTTCGAGTGATTGGACCACTAGGAAAGACAACCCTTTGAGTGTCACCTCCTTGGCTCGTATCAGTTTCTCTCAAAACAAACCCAACTTCTCCTCAACAATGTTCATTCTTCTCATGAACGGTGAATTTCTAGTTTTGAAATGAATTTGGGTCATTAATGTTTGTTGGATCGAGCGGTAAAGAGTTCAATTTCCCTTAAAAAAGGTGGATGGAGAATATAGCATTAGGAGAGTTTTGTTTTGCCTCTTGTTTAGAGGTTTGACTTTGGATTTATTTTAACCTCAGAAGAAGAAAGAAACTCGGGTCTTCCCCGATCATTTCATAGGGATTTATGTGCTAAAACAAAGTATAATTAGATATAGTCCTTTCAATAAAAAATGGAAGCTTTAGTCTATCAACACATGCTTAATTAATCTACTAACATTATTTGGTTGCTTTGAAAGAGTTTTAAAAAATCTATTGTTTCAAATTTATGCACTTTAATATAAAAGTAGTTATATTGTAAGAAGATTTTAATTTGAAATTTTTAATTTTTTTAATTTAACTCAAACAATTCTATTTGATTTAACTCGACTCGAATTTCATTTTACTTGACTCGATTCGAAAAAAAATTAAATCGAGTTAGGATGATAAAATAAGACCCGTCAATTTGATTAACTCGAAAATTTTTCACTTGATTCGATTAAACACTCACCCCTACTCGTAGAACTTGTAAAATTGATTCATTTTAACCGAGAATATTAAGTCTGCCTAATGGAATTAGGTTATAATCAAGTTGAAATTGCAATGTGACTGTGGCGCTATGGCTTTTTTGGGCAGACTCAATGGTGGGCCTAATGAAATTAGGCATTAAGACATCAAAATTCAATGGGTTCACATCAGAGGTGCTCAGGGGCAACGGTAGCTAAAGGCTGACAGGGCCCCGACCTCAATAAAATGAAAAATTATACATTTAGGCTTTTTAGAAATTTTAAAACTTTAAATTAGTAAAGATAAAATTACACTTTGGCCCATTAAAAATGATAAAAATTGATTTAACCCTTTACAAATTAATTATAAAAATATAGACTATTAAAAATTACAATTTAATTTCGGTCCTCCCAGAAATTTTCTAGCTTTAGCCCTACTCATGGGTCGGGTCAAGCCGGACCTAAGCATGATATTAACATACTTTATGCTTGTCCAAACTTGGCCCAACTAGAAATATTGACCTAAAATTTTGCCCAAACCCGTTCATATTTGCAAAAGGCTAACCCAAGTCCATTTTAAACCCGCCCATATTATTTTTTTAAAATTTTTAACAAATATTTATATTATATTATTTTAATGTTTAATAATTGTATACCTTTTTTATTTATTAAAATTTTATATAATCATCTTAACATTATTTTAATGTTTACATTAGAGTAATATTATATATTTAATATAAATTTATTTTTTAATATGTTCTAAATTATATAATATATAAAAATAACATAATATAAAATATTAAAAACTTAAAAACGAGTCGAATCATCCGAACTTAAGCCTTAAATGTTAAAACCAAATCCCAACCTATATTTTAAACGAATTTAACTTTTTACTTAAACCCAATTTTTAAATTTAATAATTTTTCCTAAATTCTCTCAAATTTCGGAATCAAACAGATATCCCCAACCTTTTAACAGTTGTAGTCGGCATCATTGCTTACTTTGAAACTTTTGTTGATTAGCCGCATTTCATTAATTTTAATTTTACAAGACAGCTGTTTTTGAGTTGTTTGAGAATTTTCCACTCACTTTTTTTCTTGCCAGAAAATTGTGGCAATCACTGTCAATATTTTGGATTGAAGAATTTGATTATGGATTTGGGAAGGGCCACGTTTAGGGTTTGTTGGTGATTTTTGGTTTTTGATTAAGTGAAAATGAAACCTCACTCATAAAACACTTCCTTTGTCTGGGGTCAATATCTTTTATATACATATCAATTCTGATTCAAAGCACATATAATTTACGTGGAAAATTATTATCAGAAAAAACTACAAGTAGAAGAGGAAATATTTATTAATGTTAAAAAATTAATAATACGAGAAAAATTCGACTACTTTTATCTTCAGAGTTAAACAATCCTGTTATAATTAATGTTTGATAGAAAAATTATAATGTTGTTTTAGGAGTCCTAAATCCTTCCCTATAAATCTCTTATTTTGTCTCTCTATTTTGTTTATTTAACAAGTTAGAGGGATTCGATTCACGCAATTCTAACATTAATATTCTAACGTTAATATATATAGAAATAGTAGCGAATGCTGTAGGGTATCAATGTTCCCAAAACAGCTTCTCAATTCTTGCGTCCTTATTATTTGTAAACCTTCGAATGGTACTATTAATGTTGCTGCTGTAATGTTTGAGGGGTTGTGACATGAAGAATAATTGGATGGTTCCCTTCTTTACGTAACCATAGACCAGATGAAGAATAATAGGAGGGTCCCCAAAACAGTGTTGAGTAACCCGAGTAGGACTTCCCTAAAACAAGACAAAATACGTAAACCACATATACCAGATTCAAGAGCATTCCTGTTTTACGATGATGGTGGTGGTTGATGGAGACAGTGTGTATTGAGGGAAGCTACAGTGGGTGTGTGCTCAGTGGTGGCGATTGGCGACTGGTGAACGATGATGGTGGTGACTGGTGGGTGTTGGCGGAGTGGAGAAGGCAAATGTGTTTTCTTTATTAGTTGATTTGAATGGAGAAAGTGGAGGAGAGGAGAGGGCTAACTGGACCGTGGGAAAAAAAAGAGTATAGGTTGGTTATCCAGGTTGAGTTGGGTTCGAGAAAAAAAAATGATGTTAAACTTGTTTTGTAAACAGATATCATTTTTTTTGACAGATCGACTCATGATTAAGTCTAAGTAGAAGACATGTGATAATAATATAGAGAGATATAAACTGTATAATTAATTTCTTTCAATTATTTTCCGTACGAAGAAAGAATTCTTTTAATTATTACGATTCGATTCGAAAAATTCAATAAAAAATTCAAATATTAAATTAAATGGTTCGAGTTATTCGGATAAACTCGAATAAAAAATTAAAATTTTTGGTTTAACTCGAATATGAATTACACAATTCGAGCTATTCGAAAATCCTAATAAAAAAAAAGCCAAATTACGTCGTTTTGATAAATGTTTATTCATCTACCTTACTTATGTTGTTAAATAATCTTGTATTTTGTCTGCTAGTTAAATAATTAGTCAATGTAAAAGCAACATCGAGTATAAATAATATGATTCGTTAACTCGACTCGAATCGAAAAAATTTTAAATTGAGTTCGGTTGTTAGAATAGTATTCGTCAACTCGACTAACTCGAAAATTTTTGACTCGACTCGATCAAATACTCACCCCTAATTCTTATTGGATATATTATAATAATTACTATTACAAATTGTTATATTTGAGTAATGAATTAGACTCTAACAGAATGTTGCCTTTAAGGAAAAGAATGCTTTAAAAACAAGGCTTACTTTACTGTACTGCACTTTACTGTGTTACCGGCCATGGCTATGGCCATGTCGAATAGTCGATGGCGACAGCGTCGTAGTTTGGGTACGTAGCAGTCAAATTAGTCGAGGCCTATGCTTAGGTTCTTTTTCTTGTCTTCCTTTGAATAAAAATAGTGTCTGTCTGCGGGTGTGTGTTAGTTGGTGTCTTAAATCTTAATTAATTAATGTTTTGAAGTCTAATTAACCATGCAAATCCCATGCATTGGGGGCGCATGCTGCCGCCTACAAATTTTAATATTATTCACGTTTCTCCTCTTAAAAATAATTTATTATGAAAGGTGTTATATTGATTAATTTTTTTTGTATACTGATAATAAGGAAATGTGAATTGTGCAGTAAAAGTAATTTCTTTACGACGCTTAGTCGTAACGGTAAGGTATATTATATTCTTAAAGAGAACTCGATTTTGAATATTAGAGATATTATTGTTGAGAAAGATAATTACGAGCTCCGAAAGAATTAGTATTTATGAATCATAAAATGGAGATAAATGACACTTTATTGAGCGGGGGCAAAGCTAGAAAAATATTTTGGGGATTGAAATTAAGTTGTATATTTTTATGAGAGCTAAAACACAATTTCATCATTTTAATAACTTATATCTTGATAGTCTTTTAAAGGACTAAATCAAAATTGTATCATTTTGGGGGTTCAAAGTGTAAATTTACCGTGCACTAACTTAAAATTTTATAAATTATAAAGGCTCAAAAGTTGAATTTGACATTTAGGGGGGCAAGGCCCTTGCTAGCCCCTGCCGTCATCGGAGAGACAACCATGAACTCTAAAAAATTAACAAACATTTTTACCACTACACATATGGTTTGGTATATATTGTCACTATACTATATTGAAATTTGATGATTAATCATTCTAATGTAATTTGGCATAATATCACACGATGAAAGTAGAGGCACCAAAAACGAAATCAAACCCTTCTATATGTGAGATCAATCCCTTTTGTCTCTTATATATATAACCTAATATACTATAATATAAATAGGGGTTATGCTTCAAGAACACGTGTGGGGTGTTATGTGAAATGGAAGCAAACAGGTAAATTTGTGTCTCCGACACATATGATGATTACCTTGTGAGTGAAGAAAAAAAAGCAAAAAAATAAAAAATCCAAAAAGACAATAATTAATTGAGTCAAACACAAGACGACCCTTTGTTGTGTAATGTATAGTGTATGTATATGTTTTGTGGTTCCACTCCAACCCTAGGAGGTCCCCCTCCAATCCGTTTTCCACTCTATCCCCATCAACCAACAAACACCCCCTCCCTATCTATATATTTGGTTAAATTTTAATATTAGTCCCTTCTTATATAAAAGTTCTACATTTAGTTCTTATACTTTAGTTTGGTTTTTTTAGTTTGTGTACATTTTGAATTTTGAGATTTCAATCTTGATTGAGCGGTAGTTGTTAACTTCATTAAATTAAGTTCTTGTTTCTCAAATCTTATGCAAAAAATATATTATGTGTGTAATGCTATGTTAACTTGTAATTTTCATATTTTATACAAAAAAGGCTAGTTAATGGGTTTAATTGGAGTCTTGTGTCAAAATTAAAATTTTAAATTTTGAAAAATATGGGGATTAAGAATGACCAAATTGGAAAAAATGGACTAAAGTTACAGCTTACATATGGTAGAAAACTAATAACAGAATTTAACCAAACGAACTTAATTGCTACCATTTGGGTTATGGCTTAAATTTTAAAAATTTGAAAGTACAAGGACTAAAATTGACCTATGCACATGGACTGAATACATAACTTACGCATAGTATAGGGACTAATAATAGAATTTGACCTATAAATCTCTCTCTTTCTCATATATAACATATTGGTCTAATTGTAGTTTTCACCCTTCTTCTACACTTTTAATTTAGGATTTAATCCCTCTATTTTGATTTGGTATAATTTGATTTCTCCACTTTTATTTTAGGAAAAATAAGCTTTTAAACATTCGCCTTCATTACGAGTTAAACATTGTTTAATTAAATTTTCACCTGACTTGATTATGTGACTAAATAACGATAAAGAACAAAAAAATCCAGTCACCATTTTAACAACAACAACTAAATGGTGTTTTCGATTTGCACTTACTAATAACATTATTAAAAGTAGAAAAATAAATTTATGTCAAATTAAAGGAAAGAGATCAAATATCAAATATTAACATAGTATAAGGGCTAAAACCATAATTAACCATCATATATTTATTTATACATTATTCATATTCAAAGTTTAAAGCAAACTCCAAACCATCACTATCATCATCACCATTACCACCCCATGAAGCCTTCTCTCTTTGATCTTTCTCTCTTTCTTATATTCAACCCATCATTCCATACCAGTCCATTCCCCCTTACATAGCTTTTCTCTTTATTATCACAACCCACAAAATTCACCCTCTTAATTAGAAAAACTTGAAGGGGCTCACCAGCAAATGAGGAAACCTGTTGCAGATCCACCAAACATGGGAAAAGACAACAACAAGGTGAAGCTGAGGAAGGGACTTTGGTCGCCTGAGGAAGACGAGAAGCTGATGAAGTACATGTTGAGTAACGGACAAGGGTGTTGGAGTGACATTGCTAGGAATGCTGGTTTGCAGAGGTGCGGTAAGAGCTGCCGTCTTCGTTGGATTAATTATTTGAGACCTGATCTCAAGCGTGGTGCATTTTGTCCTCAAGAGGAAGATCTTATTATACATTTGCATTCCATCCTTGGCAACAGGTTCTAATGCTTTCTCTTTCTATGTGTGTGTGTGTGTGTGCGTGTGATGATACATGTATGTGTGTGTATCATAGGGATTAAGGAATTGATGATATCATGCAGAAATGCCAATATCATGCATGCGTATATATCATAATGTACAAAACACTGAGATTTATTGGTTTGAAAAATTTCAGGTGGTCTCAAATCGCAGCTCGTCTTCCAGGAAGAACAGATAATGAAATAAAGAATTTCTGGAACTCCACACTAAAGAAACGATTGAAAACCACCACCACCACTCCCACATGTTCGTCGCTAAACAACAGTGATTCAATATCAGAGCAGCCAAGAACAGATGGTGTAGGAGCCATTTTTCCGGTGAACGAACACGACATCGACATCATGGGTGCTTCTTTATCGTCGTCTTCTTCGTCACCAACATCCATGTCCTACCCATCCATGGTCACATTAAACCAGTTCGACCCATTCCCTCACCTCAATAACTCATATGACATGAAGGGTTCATTCAATGCGCCAACATGGTTAACAACAACACAAGGTGGTTGGGGAGAGGGATTATTTTATGGTGATTATGGGAAAATAGGGTTAGAAGGGGAGTTTTCTCTTCCTCCACTTGAGACCACTGCTGCCATTGCCAATAACAACAATAATAGTTGCTTCAACAACACAGCTGGTGAGAAGAATCACGGTCAAAGCTTCAAAGTAGAGGTGGACAATATGTTTGGGTTAGAAAATAATAATCATCATTGGCATGGAGAAAGCTTGAGAATGGGAGAATGGGATTTTGAGGAATTGATGGATAATATATCTTCTTTTCCTAATTTCCTCGACAATTTCCATTGCTGAATATATTATTTTCTTTTCTTCTTTGGGTTCAAATTCAGGTTTTAGTCCCTATGCTCAAAGTTAGAGGTTTAATCACTATAATTTGGAATAATTTGATTATTTGCTTTTATAATATACCGTTAGTTAATCCAAATAATAAACTATTCCGATTATAAAGTTGATGTAGATTTTTTCACCTTAAAAACTCCTCTTACAACTCATCATATTGACACGAATTTTATTTTTTGTGTTGGAAGAGGTGAATTTAAGAAAAATCCATATTAGCATTTTAACGGAATAGTTAACTGTGTTAATTATTTGGACAACTAACTCTGATATTATAAAAGTAGATGATTCAATTATGTCAAATTAAAGTTAAAGGATTAAATCTTAAAATTAAGTATCATAGAGGGACTAAGACCAACATTTGACCATTCATTTTAGACTCGGGAAATTTTGAGCTTCTGGAAATTATAAACATAAAACGGTGGAGATTAGCAGAGAGACGGTGGCAGACATGAATATTGTAGCTATGTATTTTAATTGTAGTTTGAAATTCATGTACAAATTAGGGGAATAATTTGAACTATATTTTGCATGAATGTACATGTAAAAACATGATCAAGTAATAAAAAGGTAATAAACACACATTAATTGTAAGAAAATTACTAATGCTGTCTGTTTTCTGAAGTTAAAATTAATGAAATGTTGTTAGATAAATTAAACTTTTTTTAATTATTGATTATATTAGTGTTTGTGTTTAGCACTATTCTCTCAAATGGTATCGTACTTTACGATATGGTACAAGAAAACCTTCGTCTATTTGTATAATTAGTATCGGCCTTATAATATTTGGGTTTTACAAACTAAATAGTTTGTAGCTTTAATTATAAAAATTTATATAAACTTAATTTAAAAAAAAAGACGTTATATCCGTTTTTATAATAAATAAATTAAATAAAAAATAAGATATAACCTTTATAAATAAATGTTTTATAAATTGTGTAAACCTTACTTAACATTTCTTATCAATTGCTACTTCAAGAACATCTCGGAATCCCAGAAAGAAAAAGAAAATGATCCAAGAAGTCGACCATTTTTAAAAAGGATGGCTTCCTCCTAAAAGGACCGCAATTGATCCACTTGAGGATAGCATGTATCACCTCAAAAGTCGACAATGAAGCATCATTATCGAACTAAGGGGAGACAGAATGTTGGATATGCAAATAGAGTTGGCCATGAAAGAACACAGGTGATTGTAATCCTCGAGATGCTCTTAAAATGCCAATAAAATTAAAAAATATAGATTTAAAAAATGTGTTTAGAGAAAGATTAAAAATTTTTTGGACCGAGCCGGCTCGAATTTGTAAAAGAAAACTACTGTTATTTTTTTTACTATTTTGTCACTATTTTTTTATTATTTTGTTATTATTTCGTTATTATATTGTTACTATTTTATTGTTGTTATTTGGATATTATATAATTTTTATTTTATTATTAATTTAGAGGTATTTGATTGTTAAGTTGTATTTATCTTAATGTTATTTAAGTGTATTTAAAAAAATTATATTTATTGAGACATGTTTATTTTTAATATTTTTAGTGTATTAGATATATTATATTTTTTAAATTTATTTTTATACAGAAAAATAAAATAAAAAATTTGAATATGAGTGGACTAAAAAAATAAACCTAAATTTTTAGGTGACCCAACTCGAACTTGAACCGGACTCGGCCATGGACAACTCTAAAGTGTACATATTTAATATTTTAAGAAAAAAAAATCAGATGGAGCTGACCAAGGAGGCCAAATCTAATTGTTGTTTCGCCTTTTACTAAAAACAAAACTAAAATTGCCGACAATTTGTCTTATTGGAATGATTGAGGTTTTGCAAAGGTTAAAATATGTTTCAAGCTCCTCTATTCTTTATATATTTGAAATTTAGTCCTAAAACTTTTTAGATTTCAAAATTCAGATCTAATTGTTAATACTATTTAAAATTTTTTCTGTTAAAATAGTTGGTATTACATTTTGAAATAAAAAAGGGAACTGAATTTCACAGAAAATGATATTCTAATGAACCTTAATTTCATAGAAAATATTTAACAATATTTATAATTAGACTTACATTTTTAAATCTAAAAAGTAGAAGAACTGAATTCCTTAAAATAAAAGTAGAGTGGTTAATTCCAAATTTACGAAGAGTAAAAGAATCCAGAGCATATTTTAAGTTTATTTAAGTCTCACATTATGTGAACTACACAAGTTTTCAGTTTTGATTTATTCCGATTTAAGTCCCATCAATATAGGCTAGAGGTGTCCATGGGCCGGGACGGGCTGGGTTTGCGCTAGGCCCAGAAAAAATTTCGGCCCGCGTCCTAGGCCCATGCCCGACCCTAAATATGGGCCTAAAATTTTGTCCAGACTCGGCCCAGGAAAAAATTCCTAATCCCGAGCCCGGCCCGGCCTATTTTTTAATAAACACCAAAAATTTATTTTAAAAATAAAAAATTTTAAAAAGTATTTTAAAAATATTTTTAAATTAAAAATGGAAAAAATATTTTTTATTATATTCGGGCCGGGCCCGGGCCAAAAAAGCGGTGCCCCAGGCCCGACCCGTTTTCTAAATGGGCCTTGTTTTTTTCTCAAACCCATATTTCGAGCCTATATTTTTACCCAAACCCTCCCATATTTTGTGCGGGGCCATCGAGCCGGGCCGGGCCACCCGGCCCATCGACACCTCTAATATGGGCTCTCTCCATATTTATTCTAGTTTAAGTCTTTAATGTACTGTGATTGTCAATCTATAATTTGCTTTGTAATTATAATTGTGATTGTAGTTATAACAATACTTATGACCTCTTGAATAATAATAATTTGATTATCACCCATGATGTGAATGAAAATTTATGTATATTTGTTAAAAGTTGATACAATAATTAATAGAACTTTGGTTGAAATGGTAAGGTTAAATATTTACGATCATAATGTCTTAGGTTTAAATTTCATTATTTGTGGGATTTATTGATTTATAAAAAAATTATCTTTAAAAAAAAAGCACTCTTATAATAATATAATTTATTTTGTATAAGTAATGATTTTTCTAGCCATTTCTCAATTGAGCTGGTGTCCGATTGACTCTTAACACCAACTCAATAAAGAGATTAAATAATAATATTTGAACAAAAATCCCTCACCCCATTGGTGCCTTGTTCAATTATTATTTAAACAAATGTTAGACTTTTTTTGGTTTATTATCAAAGCACTTCTTTAGGGTTGATGTAATTTTTTAGGTTATTGAGTTTGGCAAATTAGGTATATTTTGATATCTGTATTTTTTTAGCCCTTTTTGATATCTAAACTGAGTAATTAGGTCAAATTTGATCCCTAAACTTGAAAAAATATAAAAGTTTAATGACGTAACCATTTAATATTGCGCCACATCATTAGGTCCACTACTTTCAAGTAATGATATGATACAATATCATAATATCACGTCATCTTTTTTTTTATTACATTTTTTTTAAGTTTGAGAACTAAAATGGACCTAGTTGTGAAGTTCAAATATTAAAATAAACAAAAAAAAATTTATTATCCAAAATAGACCTAATTACTTTTAAGGAAAAATAAATTAACTTCTTTTCTTCAAAATGTACTTTATTTTTATATTGAATGATAATTTTCTAATGGTAATAATATTATATTTATTATTTTATGAACTTAGACTAAGTGTGAGTTTCGATGAGCGCCGTTGCGTTTATTTGTAGTTAGTGTAAAAACAGTGGTGGCGGTGAGATTAGATACTGTAGCTAGAGGTGCTCATGGGCCAGGCCGAGCCGGGTTTGGGCCAGGCCCATAAAAAATTCCACCCTGGCCCGAAATATGGGCCTGAAATTTTGCCCAGGCCCGGCCCAGGAAAAAAATAATAAGATCGGGCCCAGCCCATTTTTTTAATAAAAACCAAAAAATTATTTTAAAAATTAAAAAAAAGTATTTTAAAAATATTTTTAAATTTAAAAATATTTTTAAAATATTTTTAAAATTAAAATTTTTTTAAAAAGTATTTTAAAAATATTTTAAAATTAAAAAATAATAAAAAAAGTATTTTAAAAATATTTTAAAATTAAAAAAATTTTAAAAAATAAATATATTTATTATATCGGGCAGGGCTCGGGCCAAAAAAGTGGTGCCCGAGGCCCGGCCCATTTTCTAAACGGGCCTCATTTTTTTGCCCAAGCCCATATTTCGGGCCTATATTTTTACCCAAACCCTCCCATATTTCGGGCGAGCCCCCATGAGCACCTCTAACTGTAGCCTTGTATCAAACGAGCTGAACCGCACATCTCCATTGCTTTCTCCGTCTTACTCAAATTCCAACCACAAACATAAACTATTACAGTTGGATTATTAAATATTAATCGTACAAAAAATTCTAAAAATATATAAAATTACTTGATTTTTATACCAGTATAAATGAATCCCGAATCACATTGGTCCCAAATAGCCAATAGTTGAGCAGCTAGTTCTGAATATTCCCCACTTAAATTGAAATAAATAACCAGGGATCGATGTATAATAGACTATTGCGCTCTGCATGCAGCTCCATATATGAAGAAAAGACAAAATTACAACTACTAATGTCATGATTAAGTAGTTAGTTAATCACAAAAATTAATTGGGCATGAATCTTACTAATTTTGAATTGATTATGAGAACAAACCTCCCTTCATTTGTACGCTTGTCAGCCTTGGATTATAGTTATTTATTATATAGCCCACAGGTTTATTCACAGGTCAACAAATAAATTTTATATAAATTGTGGTTTAAAGCATGTCCAACATTGCCCGGCTCCAAATGAAGTGCTTATATATTATTTTAGTTCGTTTTTGAGAGTACTCGATTGATATGGGTATTGTTGTTAATGTAGGAGGGTGTGAGTTCGAGTGTGTTGAAGCATATTATCCTCCTATTTATGAGTAGTTTTGCGTATTGTGTTAAAAAGAACAGATGTGATCAGAACTTATATATAATGGAGCGAAAACAACAAAACAAATAGTATAAGTAGAGATTAATTGTTAATTAAAGTGACAAATACATATGCCTCATTTGATATTATAAATAATTATATATTGTGGATGTTGCATGAAGTGTGAGAAGAGTTTCTACGAGCATTATGGTTTATTAGGGTGAGGTACGTTTGATTCATGCTTGAATAATAGTTTGAATTAGAATCATTGTTATTAGAGTAATTTAGAGATTGTGAATCTATAATAAAATATTTTTGAGAAAAAAGATCGAAGTTTGTTTAGAAAATCGACTCTCTTTTATAGGGGTGAAGTTAGAATTTTGTTTAAAAGGATCGGAATTAAGTCATAAATTTTGAATGAAATTTCACCATTGTATTAGCTACTAATTTTATATTTTTTTCAAGGATTAAATTAAAATACTTATCATTTTGAGGGTTAAAATGTAATTTTACCATTACTAATTTATAATTTTATAAATTTTAAAAGGTAAAAAATACAATTTTCTGCTGGTGTTTGCTAAAACACCGACGAGAGGAGGGAGACTGAAAAGGTGCATCGTTGAGAGGAAGATTTATCGGATGTTGGCAACAAGGTGATGGTCGGGAAAACTGAGTCTAGTTTAAGGACAACTTGATGGGTGTTAGTGCTAATCTCAACGAGGATGACGTTGATTTACAAGAAGGGTGTTAGTGCTAGTTATAATTGCTAGCTACAACGCCAGTTATACCTTAAGGAAAAGCTGACGGAACATTATATTTTGCTTTATTTGATTGGCATGTTTTGACCAAATCTGCTTTGACCTTTAATTGTTGATCTCTTTGAAGACTTTTAGTGGCTCAATTGAAGTACCCTCAATTAATAAATTTGATCTTTAGAGAGTTTGATGACAAGATCTTTGCCAAGTATACTTATTATTGAATACCTTTTTAAGTTGCTATTTTAGTGGAATTAGAGATTGTTATTGACTGTAATTGAACAAGCTTTAGGTTAGAAGCACAAGAGTGAGAGCAACTAATTTGTTCAATTAGGAACTATTTTTATGAATGCAAAACTATAAGTAAACTGAATTGTGTACATTAGTTCACACCTGAGCTTTTAGGGTGGAAAGTCTTGGAGGAAGAGTGATCTAATTCGAAGTATAGGAGCGAGGTTACAATTTGGTGAATGAATTAAACTTAAATCGTAACTTGTACTTATTAATTATATAGCGGATTACTCTCTACATAAGACCTCGCAAATGTAGGAAGTTTCCGAACTATGTGAACAAACTAATCGTGTATCCATTTTTATAATTAGTAGTGACTTTGTCCAGTTGAACTGAAAAAATATCTGCTAAGTAAAAAAATCAATGAGCTTTTAAAAGTGATGTACACCTTAACACTAAGGTTGTTGATGGAATCCCTTCGATCTTTTTTTTTTTCTAAGAGGATCCATGCATTGATGGAAAAAAGCATGTTCCAAACTATTGTTATTAAATTGCTTGGGAGGAAAATTAGACCGTGGGTACAAGATCGAAAAGAATGCATTGGATGGATGCCCGGGCCGGGCATTGAGAAGGAAGGGCGCTTTCAGAGGCGAAAGGCCATGGGGAGATACCGTTTGTGATCCATGGATCTCCGATCGGGAAATCGTATCTAAGTTCCGTGGCTAGTCTGCGCTCTTTGGACTTTTAAAACTTAGCGAACTGAAACATCTGAATAGCTAAAGGAAGGGAAATCAACCGAGACCCCGTTAGTAGCGGCGAGCGAGAGCGGATTGGGGGTTTAATGTTTCGCTTAACGAATTTTGTGCACTATAAAAGTTAAAAACGTCAATCTAACTCATTAATATCGAGAATGATTATTATTTAGTAAAATTTTAAGATGGATATAATTATACAAAAGTACTAGTAGAAGCTTCATGGGTGGTCTTTGAACAATATCTTATTGTTCAACTTAGGTCACCCACGTTTTCAACATCGCAAGAATACCCTCATAAGGTGATGATATCAATTTGCTTGTCCAGTCTATCCAGAGCAATGCACAGGAAGATCTTTCTTACAGTGATTGGGAATGACAGGTAATCAAAATTGATTATATCACCATTAATGACAAAACAAAAAGAAATTAAATCAAAGGTAAGTAACTATTTTTGTAGTTTACTTAAAATGTGTAAAATTACACGCGATTAACCTGAATTTCTTCAATTTGATATTTGAGGAGGTTTTTTGTTAAACACTTGAGGTTAGTTTCGATGTTTAAATTTGTACTTAAGTTTCTTTTATTCCAATTAAGTGTTTATTGTTTTTTACTAAAACACAAGTGTCAATTATTTATTGTGTCATATAGTGGCGTTTGGTTTAAATACCGAATTAAGCATTGAAACTAAATTCAGATACCAAATAGATACTAATCCAAAATTGTATGAGTTATTTATTTAGTGAAGGAGGAACACTAGATTGTCACCATCAATTTTGTGGTGGCGATCTTCATGATTCAGCTCTTGATTTCCCTATAATATATTCTCAATTAATTTCTCAGCCACATAGGCATGCTTTTTTTTTTTTTAAAATATTTTTATTGATTGGATACATATATACATATAATATGTATGTGTATGTGTATGTGTATGTGTACGTGTATATATATGAGCATGAAGTGAGGTGTTTGGGCAGTGGCATTGCATTTACAAGCCTCTTTTCAGTTTGTGGCAGAGTCTTGTATTAGGAGCTTTATCGGCAGTGAATAATCAATGGCTGAGCAGACACTTGAAACCAACTACTTTACCCTTTGGGGAATGCCAATTTTTGTTATCTTCAAAGATGCAAGGTAATCTTCACTAACTATATGCTATAATTTGGTGATTTATTTATTTTTTTAATACTTTCATCTTTCAAATGATTTAAAAAATAATAATTGTTATCATTCGGTTGATATGTAAAATTTTATTATTGATTAAATACGATTAATTGAATTTTCAGATGTCATTAATCGTCTGCATAAATAACAATTATGGGACCAACTAAGTTGAATTAAAGTGAAAGTATTAAATTTCAAATTTCAATACGGCAGGTGGTTGAAACCAGATTTAGGCCAATATAGATGTTGTTGCACTTTACATTAACGAAATATCTGTTCAAACTTGAAGGCCTGTCCATTGTTTAGGAGGATTTTGATAAAAATGTTATACTTGAAAAATAGATTTGAGAAAAAAATTTATCCAATTTGAAAAATTGAATCAAACTTGAACCTTCACATTCAGGGGTAGCCAAAGGGTGCAAGATGGCCCCTGGCTGGGAAAATTGTTTTATAGCTCCCTCTCAAAATTAAAAGACTCAATTTAGTTTTTTAAATTTTTTATTAAATGAAAAAAAAGTATAATTTGTCTTTTTTTTAAAAAATTAATTATTTAATTTAAGTATTTTTAATACATAATTTTTAACTTTGGCTTCCCAAATTTTATAATCTTACCTCGACCGCCCTAAACAAAATTTTTGGCTTTCCCCCTGTTCACATTTAAAGATTGTACTTGAGTAACTCAACACAATTTTTTTTCAATAAAATTATATTTCTTTTATTATTATAAATATGTAATTTATATCATATGAAAAACAAATTTATATATGTATATAATGGGTTAGTATTTGGTACACGAGTAATATACTTTTTTTTATTCCACAAACAATCTTAAAAAAATGACATGTGTCCCTTTTTTTAAATATTTATTTTTTAATATTATATTATAACTTAATAGGACACTTATCAACCTCTTGACACTGCTAGTGAAGTTTAAAAACTTCACTAGCAGTGTATCAACTATTTTTCCATATATAATACTATAATATAAAGAGTTAGTATTTGGTACATTTGTAGTGTATTTTTTTTATTCTACAAACAGTTTTAAAAATTGACACATGTCTTATTTTTTAAAAATATTTATTTTTAATATTTTTAATATTATTGCTAATGTAAATATGAAAACAAATTATCTATATTTAAAAATGTTACTAAAAGAAAGAATGTAAAAAATTAAATATTAAATAAAAATAATATTATTAAAAAATGAGTGGTCCCATACATTTACTTTAAACATGCTTTAGTATGTTGTTTTTTAATATAATGCCTACCACTTATAATTTCATAATGCTCCAACTAACGTATTTCCGGTTGTTACTCAATCAATTATTCTGCTAATTTTGGTTCATAATAATTATTATACATTTTAGGCTTGTTTTGAAAACTGATTCAATCGGGATGGAGATATTAAGGATGGCATTCCCAGCAGCCTTGGCCTTAGCTGCTGATCCCATTGCTTCTCTCATTGACACCGCTTTCATTGGCCGTATAGGTCTGCTCTTATCTCTCTCATTCATTATACAAAAATGTATGTATGTATGTATGTATGTATGTATGTATGTATGAGTCACGTTGGTCATGTGTGCAGGAGCGGTGGAGCTAGCTGCTGTAGGGGTTTCCATCGCCATATTCAACCAAGCTGCGAGGATCACCATTTACCCTCTTGTTAGCATCACAACTTCATTTGTTGCTCAAGAACAAACTCTTGCAGATACCACCATTCATGCCCCAAAATCCGACCATCCTGAAAATGACGGCGGCAACAAGGAGCAGATCATCACTCCCCAAGACTTGGAAAAAGGTTCAGACAAAATAACAAGTACATGTAAGCAGCCGCCATATGGGGATGGTGTTACCAGTGAAGTTAAAAAAGGGAAAAGACATATCCCATCAGCATCGACTGCAATGGTTTTCGGTTTAGTGCTCGGTCTGCTACAAACCCTGTTCCTGGTTTTCGGTGCCAAAATTCTCCTGCTTGTTATGGGTGTCAAACCTGTAAGTTTACTCACTGTCACCATACTGTTTGCATTAGTTGCCTGTTATATTATATATACTAAACGAGTCCAAATTTATTGAACAGAATTCCCCTATGATGAAACCTGCACTAAAGTACTTGACATTGAGATCCATGGGAGCTCCTGCAGTTCTTCTTTCTTTGGCCATGCAAGGGATTTTCCGAGGTTTTAAGGATACCAAAACACCTTTATACGCTACTGGTATGCACAAGGTTAAATTATTAGTAATTGCTTATAATATATTACCATAGTTTTACCGTAACCCTTTATTCTTTTTGTGGTTACAACAACAGTTGTCGGAGATGTAACAAATATCATATTGGACCCAATATTTATTTTTGTGTTAAGACTAGGTGTTAGTGGTGCAGCCATAGCACATGTTCTTTCTCAGTGAGTAAATTTTTCTTTGCTCTCTTATTTGCATTTTGCAGTACGGTAACTGGCTGCATATTGAAACTCTAATGGCTATAATGACTGTTGCATGCAGGTATTTGATTACACTGATCCTTTTATGCCAATTGGTGAAACAAGTGAAACTTTTACCTTTTCATATCAAGGACCTCCAATTTGGAAGATTTCTTAAAAATGGTATTCATTGGTGCAATTATTCCCTTTTTGGCTTTGGTTTAACAATGCTGATAATGAAAACTTTCACAGGCGTTATGTTAATGGGAAGAGTTATAGCTGTCACATTTTGTGTGACATTGTCAGCATCAATGGCTGCTAGGCTTGGTCCAACACCAATGGCTGCATTTCAAATCTGCTTACAAGTTTGGCTCACATCATCTTTGCTTGCTGATGGTTTAGCTGTTGCTGGACAGGTACAATCTTCGGTTTATTTATTTTTCTTGAAGTACAAGTGTTGGATGAATGTGCAGACATGAATACGAAGATATAACCTTCAAAGGGGCCTCTCAATACCCGCATCTGCATGTTTTAACACGAGTCCGAGTAACTTAACACACTGATTTATGTAACTGAAATGTTCACATTTTAGGCAATTCTTGCGTGTGCATTTGCTGAGAAGGACTATGAGAAGGTGGCAGCAGTGGCAGTTCGGGTATTGCAGGTACTGCTAAAAGGAAAAATAGTGAAACTTGATGAAGTAGCTAAGCAATTTCCCTTGTGGACATGTTTTTATGATTATAATGACATGCATGCATGATCTCAATTTCACTTTTTTAATGGATTTGCAGATGAGTTTTGTGATGGGAATGGGGCTAGCAGTTGTGGTTGGAGTTGGTTTACACTTTGGGTCAGGGATCTTCTCCAAAGATGCTGCTGTTTTGCGCCTTATCAGCATAGGAGTAGTGGTATGTTTTAGTTCTTCATGTATGTATGTATGTATGTATGTATGTATGTATGTATGGTCTTATCTGAATTTGTCTCTGCCTATCAGTTTGTAGCAGTTACACAACCAATCAACTCGTTAGCTTTCGTTTGTGATGGCGTAAACTTTGGATCATCTGACTTTGCTTACACAGCTTACTCCATGGTAATAGTCTAACAAGCTTGCAGTGCACCTCGTCCAGATATATAATATATATATATATATAAGTTGCAACTCTGTTAGGAGAAGTTTGTTAAGACTGGAGTGTCATATGTGGGATGTACTCCGTAACGGGTCAGTATTATACTCAATAAAGATTGTCTTTCAACTCCGATATAAGTTTAAGTACTAGAGAAGACAATAAATTCACAAAGTGGGAACAACTCATTGAATGTCTAAATAAGTTAACCATACACAATTGCACATAGCCTGACTCAAATCCATGCCAGAAACTTATAGGGTATCTTTTGAGTGAGCATGCTACCACTTGAGCTAGGTGCTCACCCAATGATAACATACAAGTTTTAGAATGTGGGTTTGTGTCAGACCATGCAAAATAGAGCATGGTTTGTCTGTTCAGACATCCAACAAGGTGCTTTTGATTTATGAATCTGTCTTTTCAGACACTCGAGTTCTTATCAAAGTCGAGAGATTACACTGACCCAGTAATAGATCCACCAGCTCCCGATGAATAACACCTTGAAAACTTCTCTCAAAGGAGTCAGAAATCACTCCACAATATACATATGCTGATTGATTTGTTCTTTCTTCAGATACTGGTAGGTGGAGCAAGCATTGCATCAATATTCCTTCTCTCCAAAAGCAATGGTTTTATAGGAATCTGGGTTGCATTAACCATTTACATGGTTCTGCGTGCCTTTGCTGGTATTTGGAGGTAAAAACAACACCCTACCATCCATTATCCATATCATGGTATGATGAATGTTGTTGAACAACATTTATGCATCAAACAAGTAACATGGAGAATGGTGTTATACTTTCAGGATGGTAACTGGTACAGGACCATGGCGCTTCCTAAGGACTCCATTGTAATTTGTAACCTCAAGAAGCAGAGAAAATGAAAAAAATAATGGAAGTTATTGTTGTTTTATTGAAATTTCAGCTTTGTGTATGTGAAAGCATATTAATGCTCTTGTTATGTGTTTGATCGCCTAGGCATGGTTTGTTCCTTAACCCCTTTTTTTCTTAGATACCCCCAAAAATATTGCAGATGTCTTGTAACAGTTTTATGCACAACAATGTGTTGTATTTTTAATTATTAGTAGTTGTTTTCCTGTAGTTGTTAATAAAGAGTTGCGAGTTGAAATATTCATATATGTTTGTTGATTGAGTTTTAGTTCGATTGATATGAGCGTTTTGTCAATTTAGGAAGATATGGGTTTGATTGAATCTGTTACTCTTATTTATAGGTTGGGTTCTTCCCCTTTTAAATTTTTTGGAATATTTAATCATGCTTTTGAAATTTGTTGAAAATTTTAATTTAATCTCTTAAATTTTTAAAATTTTGAAACGTTTTGTTATAAATTTTAATTTTTTGAACAAATTAATTTATTTTTTTTTATTTTTTTCGAAATTCTCATTAATTTCACAGAACTTTTAAAAATTTTAATTAGACCACATCCAAAATTTACTTCTAATGAAATATATATATTTTCTAATGAGATAAGATGTTATACGATAACAAATGTTTAATTAGGCAAATATGTCGATTTTAAAATGAAATAAGTGTTTTAGACCATTTTTCTTTAAATTTAGGATAATAAAATGTTTTTGGAGAGATAAATCGAAAAAGCATCCTAGGAAAAGAGCTTTTTGAAAAACATTTTTTACAAAACACCTTTTTTTAAATACATATTTGGTTAACTTGTCAAATAATAGTGATTTTATCATTGAGTGTTAAGTTTAATTTATTTTCTAAGCATATTTTATATATATATTTATTTCATGTTGTTTCAAGCTTTTTATTATTATTTTTAATTAATAATTATTTTATTTTCAAGTTTTTTATTAATAAAAAAATATTTTATATATATCATTATGTTAAAAATATTTTTAATTAATGACTCTTTTATTTGTATAAATAAATTAATAATTATATAATAAATATTTTTTTATATTTATCATTATTTTAAATATATTTTACTTTTTAAAACATCAAAAAAAAATTTGATATATTTTTCTTTATATATAATATTTATTTTCTCCACCTACACTGTGGGTATGATATTTCAAATATTTTTATACGTAAAATATTTCAAATAATTATTTCAAATACACATACAAAAATATATAATACTATAATTTACTACACTCATGATATGAATTGAAAAATAAAGATTTCACATATAAAAATTATATATAAAGTAAAATATATTAAACATAATGATAAATATCAAATATATATTTTTATTATATAATTATTAATTTATTTATATAAATAAATAAAGGAATTATTAATTAAAAATATTTTTAACATAATGATATATATAATATATTTTTATTATATAACTACATATTTATTATTTTATTTATATAAATAAAAGAGTTATTAATTAAAAAGATGAATTAAAAATTAAAAAAATTAAAAATAATATATTTATTAATTTAAAAAACTTGAAACAACATGAAATAAAAAATACAAAAAGCATTTTTTAAAAAGTGTTATTAATTAGTTGATGTTTTTAAAAAATAATATATTTTGTAGAAAGCTTTTTTCAAAAGGCACCTTTTTCAATATGCGTTTTTGGTTTCTCTCTCCAAAAAAGGTCTATTTCCCTAAATTTTGGGAAAAAAAGACCTAAAACCCTCATTTCGTTTTAAAATCAACATGTTTAACTAATTAAACCCTATAATAAAAAATCTAAATGTGCTTAGAGGAGGAATTGAACTTGAGACTCAAGGATATAATCACTTTAATTTGACCATCTAATTAGAGGAGTTAATGTATCAAAAGAAAACATATTTTGCAGAAAGCGCTTTTCTAGGACGTGTTTTCGATTTCTCTATTAAAAAACAACTTAATTCCCTAAATTTTAAGAAAACAAAACCTAAAACCCTCATTTTGTTTTAAAATCGGCATATTTACTTAATTAGAAGCTATAATAAATGTTAGAACCCAAACAAATACTATAATAAATGAGCCAATGATTAAAATAGTAAAGCTTGGTTATTATACTAGCAATCATATATGTATTGGATGCTTTTGGTCCCTAAAAGGGGAAGCTTTCATTTATGTTGGGGGTCCTCACGTATGAATATGGTTTAATACATTTGATGCACATCAAATGTTGAGTAAAGTGTCAAACTCAATATTTTTTAAGGTTTTGAATTTTAGTCTCATAAATGAATATAAAATGCTAAAAGAATTTATCCTAAAATGATATTCCACCAGACTCGATTTCAGATTTAATCAAAAACCTTAGATATTAAAAATCAAAGACCGAAAGAAAAACATTTGATGATAGTTTGAGAATCCAACCTTATTCAATTCTAAATTTAATCGAAACCAATATAAAAGTCGAAGACCAAAAAGATTTTTAAAAAAAACATTTGATGATGCTTTGAACCAAACTATTAAACCTTAAATTCCCAATAGACCATTAAAGGCAAAAGGCCCCTGTCCGTACGAATCACTGACAATGCCATTTCATGTCTAAACTCCATTAAAGACCACCCCACATACTTTTATAATGGTGTGAGTGGTCGGCATCATATGATAGGTACCATCATCCCACTTCCCCTAAACAAAGAGGCCACCCTCCCCCATCATCATCATCTTTTGAAAGTTGGATCCACATTACTGCCTTTTCCACCAACCACAATACCGAACCCATGTTACTCAGACTCGAATGTAAGCATCAAATACGACTATGTACCCGACATGACTATGATTAACCTTTTCTAAGTTTGAAAGCATCAAATATAGATACTTCAAGAAAAATGAGTATGAGCAACGACCTCCAAGAGGGGACCAGTACCACACCCCAGATTTTCCCCAATCATGAATTATAGATCACATGAATCAAAGTCATCATCCATTAAGGAGAACCAAGGCAAAAGAAAACAAAAGCAAAAGAGAAAGCTGAAAAGTAGAGCACAACAAACCATATGCATAGGACAAAAAAATAAAGATATTGAAATAATAACTTAAAAACCAGGGTTTACATCATTCAGAAGGAAACACATTAGCTGAACATGATCTCGTAAAATGCATCATCGGTTTTTCTTTTCACTGATCTAAGGAAAATATTGAAAATAATACGAAGACAACAAAATGGTACAAAACCTTAAACCGCAGAAGCGCTTGAGTGCTTAATATTAGCCCGAGTAGAGGCTTTCCTACATCTTTTCTGCTGGAACTCTGCTGCAGCTGATACAATAAAATGATTAAAAAGAATTTATAGAATAAAATTCCCATTCTAATCTTTCTGCCACGATTAGTTTTATCTGCTGTCACCACGAGTCAACTTCCTGTTGTTATCTTTCTCGAAAGACCAACAAAATATGTACCTTCAGAAATCTGTTTCTCTACACAACAAGCTGATCAAGCTGCATTTGCTCGATCCAAGCTCCTAAAACGGAATGATCCACAGAATTGATCTGGGAATTGGAATCATTGGAAATGTCACCGGATGATGCACCATGTGGAGCAGGAGCTACCAGCTTCTCTTTTATCATCTCAGGTGGGGATTCCTTTACAAGAGACTGGCCCCAAGATAAGTCGGGCCCCTCGCTACTGTTACGAAGCTCGTATGATGATTTTCGTAATTGACCTAGTTCGTCTGCACTAACTGACCAGTTCAACTTTCCATTAGGCGAACCCCACTTGGACCAAGGACAATTCACAGGAGATCCAAGTTCCCTAGAGCTAAGGCAGCTTAGCTGCTGCTGTCGTTGCTTCTCAAGCTGAACATGTGCGGACAAGCGAGCAGCCATGGGGGAGATTGGCTCAGTACTTCTAGGTGACATTCTTCCAGGAGACCCGACACCGAATGAAGCCTGCAACAGTGGGTGTTCAACATTTCTTGGTGCAAAAACACTTGTATTGATTGGAGATAACTTGCTCTGTTGCTGTTGAAACTGATTAAGGACAGCTGATTTATGGGTAGGGGAAAATATTGCAGAGGCAGCTGCCTGATCAGTATATCTAGGATATGAAGAGATCTCCGCAGAAAATAGCTCTTCAAGGTTTGAAGGAGTTAATGTTTTGGATCGACAAGAGCGACTCACAGACACTGGACTGTTATGAGACTGGGAAACACAGGTTAAATCATTTAGAATCTGTTCATGAGCATCAAAATCAGGCCACATGTCGAAGCCCTCACATGGGATATCTCGGGCACTAAGGGAGGATCTCAAGCGACTTGATTGAAAGTTGCTTCCAGGGAGATGAAGTGTTGGAACATTTGGTTGGGGCCACGCTGCAGATGAGTGTGAAAGGCCATTAGCAGATGGAGACATAGGCTGATTGAATGGTGAAGGGGATAAGGCAGATACTGATGAGGGTGAACCAGGTAAAAGGCCCATAACAGCAGCCATGTCCATGACACTAGCAGCAGATGCAGATGAGCGTGGAGAGGGAACGGCTGAGCCAGTCGAGACATACAGTGGGCGGAGTTCCTCAGCAGTGTGGGCGAAAAAGCATACCCGCCTATCACAACTTGTGCCATCCTTGCACATCCGAGTGCGGTATTGTGCTGGATGTAGCCAACATTCAAAAACTCCATGAGCATATTCACACATATCCCCTCGTCTACAAGCCCCTTTTCTGAAATCAGGGCATGGCACACAGCTGTAGTGGTACTTGCGCGGGTCCCTTCTCCGTGCATTCTCTCCTGGATGAACAAATGGACACTCCGTCCAATCATGAGAGTATGCTCTCGAACAAGGACGGATCTTGAATGAAAACATGCGGAACTCATCAGCTGCATAAACACTGTTCTTGATATCAGGGAGAGATGGATCAACAGGGTACTCTTTCCTCTCTGTTGTAGAGTTAACAGGTATATCAACAAACTTCGAAGCCATTGGTGAAGATGCTAGGTGTGAAGGAGAGGGTGATGATCGATTCTCCGGTGACGAAGAAAGGGGTGGCAAGCCAGAAGTAGAGTTATCAATGGATATCCGTAAATTCTGCTTCCCAAAAGGGTCATCAGAAACATGTCCCGAAAGAAGTTCTTCCATAACAGCTCTCATGCTTTGGAGCTTTGGATGTACTACAACAACATCAGCAGGTCGACAGCCATTGGCATCAGAAGAATTTGTATCAGCACCAGCTGATAAAAGTAGATTAACAACATCGATAGCATGAAGAGATCCGCCAGAGGCAGCACAATGAAGGGCAGTACTTTTGTCTGTACCACACGATAGGTTGACAGCCTCTGAGTGAGTCAATATAAGCTTAACAACATCAACACTGCCATAGGTAGCAGCAACCATTAATGGAGTTCTATGCTTTGCAACTATTCGGTTTGAGCCTTTTTCACGACAATACCAAAGTCCAACCTCATCGATCGAAGAAACGTCCTTCTCTATAGATTGCTTAATTCCCTCAACATCATTATTAGAAGCAAGCTCATGTAAGCTAGAAAAAGAGTCCTCAGTTTTCACAGTTAAGTGATTCATATCTCCAGATTTTGAATGCTCCGGACCAACGCACATGCTTCAATTAGTTGCAAATTCATGAACAAAGAATAAATAACCAATCATATCAAATTCAAGGATGAAATTGCTAAGATCGTTAAACCACATGTGCACATAAAATATCTCAGGAAAATGACCATAAAAAATAGAAAAAGCATAAGAAACAAGAAACAAACATAAATCAACCAAATGAAACCTTTAAATGAACAAGGAAAATAAGATTATACAGTAGAATTACTTCACCCTTTAACGAAGAACATGCAACACAAAAAAATATATTTGTAATTTGATTTTCACAAGCTTTTTACCATATTTTTAGTAGGCCAACTAATCTAGCTATTGAATTTCAACAGAAAAAAAAGAACCCAACAAGACATTCTAAAACTTTTGTTCACATTACTACATTAGTAGCTATAAGAATCTTAATGTTCTGTCAGATGACAGATCCGATCATAATATGGAATAATCTAAGATAAATACTTAAAAGACAGAAAATTAAGAAAGCCAATGATTCTTATTCTCAAGATAAAAAGAATTTTTTTTATCATGAAAAAGAGACCATGACAAGAACTATACGACATTGTTTATGGAATTTTCTTTCTTTTTTCTTTTTTTTTTTAAAAAAAGACATAATATGCAAACAAAGCAAGAATAAAATCAAAAAGAGATTTAGTGAATATTTTGCTAGTGATTACAAATTCACCCATAATCCATAGTATTAATCAAGTTTTAAGTCACTAATATTTTCAAAAATTAACAAATCTAGCATTGCTCAATAAAATATCAATAAATGTCAAAAAAAGAACAAAAGGGGAAAAAAATTAGCTAAATCACTTCTAACTTTACTAAAACAGAAAACCCATTACAACGAAGCTTCAATTTTCTCAATTTTCAACCATTAAAAAAATTAATCGAAATGCAAATCAGCTGATAACAAAAATCAAAGTTCTAAACAAACTTACCAATAAGAAAAATACAAGTTGAAGCTCAAAATCTCGTAAGCAAAGCAAAGGGAAAGCTTGAAACAGATCTAAGGGGAAAAAAAAGGGTATATTTATATATATAGCTTAAGTTGTGGAAAGCATTCGAGATATGATTTTAAGGATCTAAAGAGATCAATTATCAAAGGCTATAGATACAATAAAAGAAGAAGGAGATTTTATTGAACAACAAAAATAATTTTATTTGTATAAATATATCATCCCCATTGATGCTACCAAGAAAAAAAGAACTATTTGAAAGCCTTTTTTTTTTTTTTTGCTTTGCTTTTTTTGGAGAGAGAGTAATGAGAGGGAAAGGAAGTGCAGAGAGAAAGTAACGTCTAGAAATGGAAAAATGAGGAGAAAAAATGCGACTTTATTTATGGTTTTGGTGAGAAAAAAAATATTATAAAAAAAAAGGAATGACAGATTGGGTTCTTCATATATGATTTTAGTTGGATTTAATATAATTAATTAATTTTGATTATCGTAAAGTTGAGTTTGAGTTTAAAGTAAAAAAATTTATTTTTTTAATAAATTTCATGTTTCTAAATTATTAATGAGTTGAATTATTTGAAAGTTTTTATTTAAGTTTGTTTTTGTTTAAATGTACGGCCAGCGAGGAACGATTTGACAATCGGTATGGTGGATTAATACTCATCAACGAGTAAAAGAACATACATTTATATTCAAGTCGATCTGACGATCAATATCGATGATCAAAGAGAAAGGCTGTTTAGATTTTGTTTCGCAGATTCGTAGCGTTTAAATTTGTTTCATGAAAAAAAAATTGAATTATAGAAGAGAAAGAAAATGAAAGCTTTCAGTTAGTGTAAACGGTGTGAATAAATAGAGCCTTACATCAATGACTTTAACAATCCAATATCTTAAAAGAAAACTTTTAAATAATACAATAACCAATTTGTAACTTTTTTTAAGTTGACGAGGCCTTGACACAATTGGCAAAAGCGGATGTCTTGAGTTCTAAATGCTCAAATTCGAGATACGTCATGCACAATTATGTATATCAACTTCCAAAAACACCATTTGTTGCTATTTGTGGATTTTAGTTCGATTTAGTCGGAGTTAGTCTAGCTTATTTCAAACATGTCTTTATATTTGTACTTTAATTGTACCATATTTGTAACCTTTCAAAAAAATTGAACCATAGTGTTCGGTTAAGTTTTCATTCAATTTCAGTTCGATTATTATTTAAAGGTTAAGTTTTCATTCAATTTCAGTTCGATTATTATTTAAATATATTTGGTTCAGGTTCACAGTTCATTAGATAAAAAATTGTAATTATCCAAACCAAATTTATTACTATTTTTAATTTATTTTATAATTAATTTTTATTTTTATAATGTATGAATATTTTATATTTAAATTATTGAAAAAACTTTAAATTATTATATATAAATATTTTTTAAAGAAATTATCAATGGATGAATCAAACAATTTGAATCAATGAAATTCGATTCGATTTGGTTAATTTTGATAACCGAACAAAATCCATTTGAATCAAACCGTTATCACTTTTAATTTAAATAATTTAAAGTAATAAAATAATCGAATTTGAGTTTTTTTTATCTTGAATTGAATTTAAAATTTTAAAATTGAAATTGAAGCAGTAATTTTAAATATAAAATTTGAGTAAGCTCAAGCTTGTTATAATTTGAATTCGATTTTACTCGATTACAAATTAGAGATAAAAATAAGTTGAATATCTACAATTTTATAAAATTTAAATTTAAAGATTTGTCTTAAAATGTAAATCAAGTATTATTATTTAAATTTAAATTTAAATTAATTGAATTATCATATAAATATTCAAACATTGAATATTTGAAATCAAATAAATTGTCTGAAAAAAAAAGAATTATAAGATAAATATCCATAATAATTAATATATTTGAATTTATAAAAAGAAAAATGAGATAAATTATACCATTAATCATTTAACTATTATTAATTTTTCATTTTGATCATTTAGCAAAAAAAAAAAATTAAAACGCCTTATACCCAATCCGGTTATCTAACTCGAGCTATAGGTATTAAAACAGTAAAACAATAACATTATTCACTATTTGTCATAAATGACCACATAATCCATTTTAAAATAAAAGTTATGATCATTTCCATGCTATTCGATCAAGTTCGAGCATATGAAACATTTAAAACAACTAGGGGATAAATCTTGACTAAACTGAAACTTTTACGAAAATTCAAGTAAAAAGTAAAAACAGGAGTTACATAGCCGTGTGACAGAACTTAAACCGTGTGGCTCTAAGACATAGCCATGTGGCCAAATGTGCAATAATCAGTTGCCATGTATTTCAACACGATAATTAATCATCGAAATTAGACCAAACCATGGGTCGAGCCACCGCCCAAGCTTGAATGCCCGCTTGAAAAGTGTGAGGGTTTTGACAAAAATGTAGGCCTGAAAAATGGGATTGAACAAAAAAATAGACCTATTTAGAAAATGATTCGGGCCTCAGGCAAGACTTTTTTTGGCTCGAGTTCGGCCCGATTTGACAAAAAAATTACTGTTGTTTGTTGTTGTTTACTGCTGTTATGTCGTTGTTTTATCACTGTTATGTCGTTGTTTTATTACCATTTTGCTATTATATTACTACTATTTTGTTGTTATTGTTTGAATTTTGTATAATTCTTGTTTTATTGTTAATTTTACCACTATTTTAGAGACATTTGCTTGTTAAAATGCAACTATGCTAGTGTTATTTAAGTATAAATACTTTTATATTTTTTTCAAATTATTGGGAAACATTTATTTTAATGCTTTTAGTCTATTTGATGTATTATATTTTTTAAATTTATTTTCATATAAAGATCTAAAAAATTAATACGGACGGATAGGATTTGAGCAAAATTTTCGGCCCATTTTTCGACTCGGGTCGAACTAAACTTAAAAAATAAGCCTAAATTTTTACACTGATCTGACTCGACCCGACTCATGATCAGCTCTAATCGAATTCGGATTATTTTGAAAATATATCAAATCAAAATTGCGACGTGGCAATAATGGTGGTGGTGAGGCTAACACATTTTTGGCTGCTCTTGTCTTAGTTCCCTCTGTTGGGAACTTTCATATAATATTGAGGATCTGATGAAGTACCCCACCAGTATACTATATTGCCTTAAATGTATTATATATTTTTTTTTCATAATCAAATATTAATTGTAATAGCCCGATTTTAGGCTTAGTCGGAACAGTGATTTCGGGACCACAAATCCGACGAAAAAAAATGTAATGGCTTGAATTTTCAGAGGTGTCGGAACGGTGATTCGAGATCACTAAATTCGACAAATGGGTAGAAAATATTATTAATTTAGTAAGTATAAGTTAAATATGGAGTTAGGAAAATTTTTGAAATAGTGAATAGTGCACTAGAAATAAATATTAAAATAATTAGAATCGAAATGAGCTATCAAGACCTCGGGGATTTTAAACTGAGCCATAAATATTTTTATAAATATTATGGAGTGTTAAAAAGTTAGTATTAAAGTTTCGTTAAGAAATTTTAAAGTTCCGATAATTAATTGAACAAAAAGGACTAAATTGTAACAAATGCAAAATTTTGGGAAATGATTAAATAGCTTAAATGATAAAAGGAAGAGGGCTTAAAGGCAAATAGACCCAAGGTCTATTTGGGCTGGACGGCAGAGGCATGAAATCAGCAAGAAAGTAAGGAGAATTAAGGGCAAAATTGGAAAATTGCAAAATTTGCTTAATAAAGTTAGGACCCAAGTGGAATTATCTAGATTTCTCTTCATTTTTTCTGAATTCTCATCAGCTAAAACACCATGGAAGGGCTTCTTCAAGCTGGTTCTTCATATTTTTATTACAAGTAAGTTCAATTCTTGACTATTTCTTGAAATTTTTGTATTTTATGACTTTTACAACTAGGCCCACTTGTTAAATCCATTAGTTTTTGATTTTATGAAAGAAGTTGAAAGTTATATGAATATGTGCTGGAAGTATATGATGATTTAGCATGAAATTAGAGCTTTAAATTGTTCATATGCTGATTTTATTGAAAGAATTGAATAGAAAGTGAATGTTTGGGACCTAATAGTAAAAGAGTTTGAAGATAGAGTTATATGTGGAAATTCTGAATTTCAATAGTTGTGTAACAACTTATAATGTCTAGTAAAGTACTAATTGAGAAAATTAGATTAATTGAGGGGTTAATTGAGAAAGGACCGAATTGTATAAACTGTGAAATTTGGGGCAAAATGGAAATCAACATTTTGCACTAAAGCAGTTTTGGACAGCAGCAGTAGTGTACTTTGAAAAATCACCAAAAATTGTAGAGATTGAATTAGAGGATGAATAAAATATGAAACTAAAGCTTATTGAGTCTAGTTTCTTATAAAAGAAATGATGTGAGCAATGGAATTGTAAATCATGAGATATAATAGATTTTGTGAGACAAGGTCAGAATGAATTCGGGTTCCCCTGTTCTGACTTTGGAAAATCATTAAAAATTGTACAGAAATGATTATGAGTTATATTTATATGGTTAGAATCCTTAATGAGTCTATTTTTAGAAGAAACAAGCTAAAACATCATCCGAATTCTGTACAATGAGATAATTAATTTTTAGTGAAGAGTGGTCGGAACTGTCAGACAGCGAAACAGGGGAAATTTAAAGAATAAACTGTACTATTTGGCTGAACCAAAAATTATGAAAATTTTATGGTATGAAGATATGTGAGTCTAGTTTCAGGGAAAATTAACGGATCTTAATTTGGAGCTCTGTAGCTCCGGATAAAAATAATTTAGTGACTCTGACTCGGATAAACAGCTTTGAATATACATGTTAGTGAGTGTTGAAATTATGGTTAATGTTGTTTAAGTGTGTTATACACATTAAGGATGTGGAATGGAGAGGAGGAGGAGGAAAATTGGGAAATATATGAATGATTCGTGTATAAATGGTCATATGTTTGATTATAACTCATAAACGATGAAATATGAATGATGCTTATTTTTGTGCATTATTGGTCATGGTTTAAGCTCATGTGTGAAAATAAAGTTTCATAGTATGTGTGTATGGTATATTCAGTATATGATTTGGCATGAAATAATACCATGAATGGTTTATGAATTAACACATGTTGGTAAGCCTGATATATGAATAAATGATCAAATTGAGCGGAACGCCGGATTTGAGTACTTCTGATCAAGTGACAAAGTGATAAGTGGTAGCTTTAGCTACACTTATCTGATCAAGTGACAAGTGGAAAGTGATAAGTAATAGCTTCGGCTATACTTATCTGATCAAGTGACAAAGTGATAAGTGATAGCTTCGGCTACACTTATCTGATCAAGTGACAAGTGAAAAGTGATAAGTGATAGCTTCGGCTATACTTATCTGATCAAGAGACAAAGTGATAAGTGATAGCTTTAGCTACACTTATCTGATCAAGAGACAAAGTGATAAGTGGCTACACTTATCTGATCAAGAAACAAAGTGATAAGTGGCTACACTTATCTGATCAAGAAACAAAGTGATAGGTGGCAAAGTGACAAGTGATAAGTGATCATACGTAAGACCATAGTTATACTATGGCAAAGTGAAAGTGAAGTACTCAATTTTCCGTGACCGTTCCCTAATTTGATTAAGGATGGTAAGTGACAAATGGGCCCAAAAGAATTAAAGTAAATGGATAAGTGGTAGTGTATTTATATCAGGACGATGTTGTTATTCAAACTAAAGTGATATTTTCATTGCTAAATTGAGAATTTCATAAATGTGTTATTGAATGGTATAATCAATAAACATTGAGTTAAATGGTAAATACGTATTAGTTTTGAATTTGATGTCATTGAATTGTACGTGAATTAAATGGAAATTGCTAGTGATATGATTTAAATTATGAGCATGAGAAATTGCGAATTGAATGAAATGGAAATGAAGCATTAAATTGCATGAGTATGTATCGGGTCTCGCAGGCCCTAATTATTATGATTATAATATTTTGAGGATATATTGTGAAAAGTTATAGAAACATGTTAATTATTTTGAAAGTTTTAATTTTGATGAAATTTTATAACTCGGTTAAATACGTTTACAAGTGTATGTGTTTTGGTAATGCCTCGTACCCTATTCCGGTGTTGGATACGGTAAGGGGTGTTACATTTAGTGGTATCAGAGCTACGGTTTAGTCGGTTCTCGGACCAAACGTAGCATATGTGAGCCTAGCTATACATGCCACGTTATTACTCTTGATGATGTGATATCTCCGGGCTCTAACGAAATTGCTTTGTTAAGACAGAGATGATTTTCAATCGAGCTATTTTCGATAATGCTAAAAATGATATTGAGATAAATGAAATATGCTCACGTTATGTTGGAATTTGGAAAGGTAAGTATAAAAATTTGTGATATGGATGTGTTCATGTATGAAAAGAGATGACTATAAGTTAAAAAAAAAGTTTATGTTGTGACAAGCTCATCCAAGTATGTTGGTGATTATATAATGCTATGTGCTCAACATATTTGATTAAGTGAATATGATAAGCAAATTTACTTAAATAGATGGAACGTGTGTATGTACATCTGCTTGAATAAGTGAATTAGTATGTTCATATGATAGAATCTTATGTTTAATTGTTAAATTAAAGATAATAAGATATTTTGTTTTATGTCTAAACCATGAATATTATAATAGTATGAAAAATTGAATTGGAAGTCAAATTGAGTAGAACGCAGGAATGAGTACTTTCGTTCAGTGATATGTGATGAATTGACGGAAAAGACCATGGTTTGACCATGGCAACATGTGAACATGTGATTATGTGATTCCGTGTAAGACCATAGCTGGGCTATGGCATCGGTAAGTGATATGTGTGATATGTGATTCCGTGTAAGACCATAGCTGGGCTATGGCATCGGTAAGTGATATGTGATTTCGTGTAAGACCGTAGTTGGGCTATGGCATCGGTATGTGATTTGTGATTACGTGTAAGACCATAGTTGGACTATGGCATCGAGAAAACGAAGTGCTCAATTCCGTAAGACGTTTCTAATTTGGCAAATGTCGGTAAGTAAAATAGAAGCCAAGTATTGGAATTTAATTAGATATTAACGTTGAGCTTGAGTAAGTAAATTCGTTGTGTGAAATTGTGAGTGACAGAAAACATTTGTAATAAATAGATGTGTTAATTTGCTTGGAATGAATTACGTGGTTATGATGGTATTACATTGATGATGAATACAAAATCATATATATATGTATCTATGAGAGCAAGTTGAAAGATTTATGACTTCACCATCACCCCTTATCAGTATTGTTCTATGACGAAAATTATCTTGATGAGACAGATATGTTTTTCAACTGAGTTAATTCTAATAGTATAGAAATAAATACTAAAATGTTTGAGTGAAAATGTATTGATTATGAGTTGAAACTCATAAAGGTATGGATCAAAGAATAAAACATTTTTTTTATTGATGAATGTTATAATTATACAAGCATATGAGTTATGATATTTGGATTATGATGCTATATAAAATTTTGATTGTGAATTAGTGATTTGAGTTAGAATTTTGTGTTGAGAACAAAAGTGATTAAAAGCAAATGTTTATTAAATGCTTTGAGAATGTGAACTTAGTAATGAATTGGCTATTTGTGATGGTATGTGTTATGCGCATTTATGTGTAAGATAAATTTGAGGCTTTACTACACTCACCCCATATTAGTAAAATGTTACAATGAAATTTGTGAGATTTTGGTTGAATAAGCTTACGAGTGTAGTGTTACAGAAGTTCGTGTAGGGAGAATAATAATGTGGTCGGAAAAGTGAATGAATTAGAAAATGAGGACAATATAAAAAGAGAGAAATATTTGATAGTTCTGAAAACTACTCAGGTTATCAAAATGGATATCATTCTATATGGATTGTAATTTTTCGATACTTGTGTAGCTTCAGATGCTGAAATATCGCTATCCTGATTTTCTTATGAATCTATGTGATTATCTGTAAAAGATATGAAAATCCAAAATCATGTGTGAATTTGAAATATACTGTGGAAGTAAATCATTAACCTACCATCTGGTAAGATTTTCGGGGACGAAAATCCCTAAAGGGGGGAGAGTTGTAATAGCCCGATTTTAGGCTTAGTCGGAACAGTGGTTTCGGGACCACAAATCCGACAAAAAAAATGTAATGGCTTGAATTTTCAGAGGTGTGGAACGGTGATTCGAGATCACTAAATTCGACAAATGGGTAGAAAATATTATTAATTTAGTAAGTATAAGTTAAATATGAAGTTAGGAAAATTTTTGAAATAGTGAATAGTGCACTAGAAATAAATATTAAAATAATTAGAATCGAAATGAGGTATCAAGACCTCGGGGATTTTAAACTGAGCCATAAATATTTTTATAAATATTTATGGAGTGTTAAAAAGTTAGTATTAAAGTTTCGTTAAGAAATTTTAAAGTTCCGATAATTAATTGAACAAAAAGGACTAAATTGTAACAAATGCAAAATTTTGGGAAATGATTAAATAGCTTAAATGATAAAAGGAAGAGGGCTTAAAAGGCAAATAGACCCAAGGTCTATTTGGGCTGGACGGCAGAGGCATGAAATCAGCAAGAAAGTAAGGAGAATTAAGGGAAAATTGGAAAATTGCAAAATTTGCTTAATAAAGTTAGGACCCAAGTGGAATTATCTAGATTTCTCTTCATTTTTCTGAATTCTCATCAGCTAAAACACCATGGAAGGGCTTCTTCAAGCTGGTTCTTCATATTTTTATTACAAGTAAGTTCAATTCTTGACTATTTCTTAAATTTTTGTATTTTTATGACTTTTACAACTAGGCCCACTTGTTAAATCCATTAGTTTTTGATTTTATGAAAGAAGTTGAAAGTTGATATGAATATGTGCTGGAAGTATATGATGATTTAGCATGAAATTAGAGCTTTAAATTGTTCATATGCTGATTTTATTGAAAGAATTGAATAGAAAGTGAATGTTTGGGACCTAATAGTAAAAGAGTTTGAAGATAGAGTTATATGTGGAAATTCTGAATTTCAATATTGTGTAAAACTTATAATGTCTAGAAAGTACTAATTGAGAAAATTAGATTAATTGAGGGGTTAATTGAGAAAGGACCGAATTGTATAAACTGTGAAATTTGGGGCAAAATGGAAATCAACATTTTGCACTAAAGCAGTTTTGGACAGCAGCAGTAGTGTAACTTTGAAAAATCACCAAAAATTGTAGAGATTGAATTAGAGGATGAATAAAATATGAAACTAAAGCTTATTGAGTCTAGTTTCTTATAAAAGAAATGACGGAGCAATGGAATTGTAAATCATGAGATATAATAGATTTTGTGAGACAAGGTCAGAATGAATTCGGGTTCCCCTGTTCTGACTTTGGAAAATCATTAAAAATTGTACAGAAATATTATGAGTTATAGTTTATATGGTTAGAATCCTTAATGAGTCTATTTTTAGAAGAAACAAGCTAAAACATCATCCGAATTCTGTACAATGAGATAATTAATTTTTAGTGAAGAGTGGTCGGAACTGTCAGACAGCGAAACAGGGGAAATTTTAAAGAATAAACTGTACTATATGGCTGAACCAAAAATTATGAAAATTTTATGGTATGAAGATATGTGAGTCTAGTTTCAGGGAAAATTAACGGATCTTAATTTGGAGCTCTGTAGCTCCGGATAAAAATAATTTAGTGACTCTGACTCGGATAAACAGCTTTGAATATACATGTTAGTGAGTGTTGAAATTATGGTTAATGTTGTTTAAGTGTGTTATACACATTAAGGATGTGGAATGGAGAGGAGGAGGAGGAAAATTGGGAAATATATGAATGATTCGTGTATAAATGGTCATATGTTTGATTATAACTCATAAACGATGAAATATGAATGATGCTTATTTTTGTGCATTATTGGTCATGGTTTAAGCTCATGTGTGAAAATAAAGTTTCATAGTATGTGTGTATGGTATATTCAGTATATGATTTGGCATGAAATAATACCATGAATGGTTTATGAATTAACACATGTTGGTAAGCTGATATATGAATAAATGATCAAATTGAGCGGAACGCCGGATTTGAGTACTTCTGATCAAGTGACAAAGTGATAAGTGGTAGCTTTAGCTACACTTATCTGATCAAGTGACAAGTGGAAAGTGATAAGTAATAGCTTCGCTATACTTATCTGATCAAGTGACAAAGTGATAAGTGATAGCTTCGGCTGCACTTATCTGATCAAGTGACAAGTGAAAAGTGATAAGTGATAGCTTCGGCTATACTTATCTGATCAAGAGACAAAGTGATAAGTGATAGCTTTAGCTACACTTATCTGATCAAGAGACAAAGTGATAAGTGGCTACACTTATCTGATCAAGAAACAAAGTGATAAGTGGCTACACTTATCTGATCAAGAAACAAAGTGATAGGTGGCTACACTTATCTGATCAGGGACAAGTGATAAGTGATCATACGTAAGACCATAGTTATACTATGGCAAAGTGAAAGTGAAGTACTCAATTTTCCGTGACCGTTCCCTAATTTGATTAAGGATGGTAAGTGACAAATGGGCCCAAAAGAATTAAAGTAAATGGATAAGTGGTAGTGTATTTATATCAGGACGATGTTGTTATTCAAACTAAAGTGATATTTTCATTGCTAAATTGAGAATTTCATAAATGTGTTATTGAATGGTATAATCAATAAACATTGAGTTAAATGGTAAATACGTATTAGTTTTGAATTTGATGTCATTGAATTGTACGTGAATTAAATGGAAATTGCTAGTGATATGATTTAAATTATGAGCATGAGAAATTGCGAATTGAATGAAATGGAAATGAAGCATTAAATTGCATGAGTATGTATCGGGTCTCGCAGGCCCTAATTATTATGATTATAATATTTTGAGGATATATTGTGAAAAGTTATAGAAACATGTTAATTATTTTGAAAGTTTTAATTTTGATGAAATTTTATAACTCGGTTAAATACGTTTACAAGTGTATGTGTTTTGGTAATGCCTCGTACCCTATTCCGGTGTTGGATACAGGTAAGGGGTGTTACATTTAGTGGTATCAGAGCTACGGTTTAGTCGGTTCTCGGACCAAACGTAGCATATGTGAGCCTAGCTATACATGCCACGTTATTACTCTTGATGATGTGATATCTCCGGGCTCTAACGAAATTGCTTTGTTAAGACAGAGATGATTTTCAATCGAGCTATTTTCGATAATGCTAAAAATGATATTGAGATAAATGAAATATGCTCACGTTATGTTGGAATTTGGAAAGGTAAGTATAAAAATTTGTGATATGGATGTGTTCATGTATGAAAAGAGATGACTATAAGTTAAAAAAAAAGTTTATGTTGTGACAAGCTCATCCAAGTATGTTGGTGATTATATAATGCTATGTGCTCAACATATTTGATTAAGTGAATATGATAAGCAAATTTACTTAAATAGATGGAACGTGTGTATGTACATCTGCTTGAATAAGTGTAATTAGTATGTTCATATGATAGAATCTTATGTTTAATTGTTAAATTAAAGATAATAAGATATTTTGTTTTATGTCTAAACCATGAATATTATAATAGTATGAAAAATTGAATTGGAAGTCAAATTGAGTAGAACGCAGGAATGAGTACTTTCGTTCAGTGATATGTGATGAATTGACGGAAAAGACCATGGTTTGACCATGGCAACATGTGAACATGTGATTATGTGATTCCGTGTAAGACCATAGCTGGGCTATGGCATCGGTAAGTGATATGTGTGATATGTGATTCCGTGTAAGACCATAGCTGGGCTATGGCATCGGTAAGTGATATGTGATTTCGTGTAAGACCGTAGTTGGGCTATGGCATCGGTATGTGATTTGTGATTACGTGTAAGACCATAGTTGGACTATGGCATCGAGAAAACGAAGTGCTCAATTCCGTAAGACGTTTCTAATTTGGCAAATGTCGGTAAGTAAAATAGAAGCCAAGTATTGGAATTTAATTAGATATTAACGTTGAGCTTGAGTAAGTAAATTCGTTGTGTGAAATTGTGAGTGACAGAAAACATTTGTAATAAATAGATGTGTTAATTTGCTTGGAATGAATTACGTGGTTATGATGGTATTACATTGATGATGAATACAAAATCATATATATATGTATCTATGAGAGCAAGTTGAAAGATTTATGACTTCACCATCACCCCCTTATCAGTATTGTTCTATGACGAAAATTATCTTGATGAGACAGATATGTTTTTCAACTGAGTTAATTCTAATAGTATAGAAATAAATACTAAAATGTTTGAGTGAAAATGTATTGATTATGAGTTGAAACTCATAAAGGTATGGATCAAAGAATAAAACATTTTTTTTATTGATGAATGTTATAATTATACAAGCATATGAGTTATGATATTTGGATTATGATGCTATATAAAATTTTGATTGTGAATTAGTGATTTGAGTTAGAATTTTGTGTTGAGAACAAAAGTGATTAAAAGCAAATGTTTATTAAATGCTTTGAGAATGTGAACTTAGTAATGAATTGGCTATTTGTGATGGTATGTGTTATGCGCATTTATGTGTAAGATAAATTTGAGGCTTTACTACACTCACCCTCATATTAGTAAAATGTTACAATGAAATTTGTGAGATTTTGGTTGAATAAGCTTACGAGTGTAGTGTTACAGAAGTTCGTGTATGGGAGAATAATAATGTGGTCGGAAAAGTGAATGAATTAGAAAATGAGGACAATATAAAAAGAGAGAAATATTTGATAGTTCTGAAAACTACTCAGGTTATCAAAATGGATATCATTCTATATGGATTGTAATTTTTCGATACTTCGTGTAGCTTCAGATGCTGAAATATCGCTATCCTGATTTTCTTATGAATCTATGTGATTATCTGTAAAAGATATGAAAATCCAAAATCATGTGTGAATTTGAAATATACTGTGGAAGTAAATCATTAACCTACCATCTGGTAAGATTTTCGGGGACGAAAATCCCTAAAGGGGGGAGAGTTGTAATAGCCCGATTTTAGGCTTAGTCGGAACAGTGGTTTCGGGACCACAAATCCGACAAAAAAAAATGTAATGGCTTGAATTTTCAGAGGTGTTGGAACGGTGATTCGAGATCACTAAATTCGACAAATGGGTAGAAAATATTATTAATTTAGTAAGTATAAGTTAAATATGAAGTTAGGAAAATTTTTGAAATAGTGAATAGTGCACTAGAAATAAATATTAAAATAATTAGAATCGAAATGAGGTATCAAGACCTCGGGGATTTTAAACTGAGCCATAAATATTTTTATAAATATTTATGGAGTGTTAAAAAGTTAGTATTAAAGTTTCGTTAAGAAATTTTAAAGTTCCGATAATTAATTGAACAAAAAGGACTAAATTGTAACAAATGCAAAATTTTGGGAAATGATTAAATAGCTTAAATGATAAAAGGAAGAGGGCTTAAAAGGCAAATAGACCCAAGGTCTATTTGGGCTGGACGGCAGAGGCATGAAATCAGCAAGAAAGTAAGGAGAATTAAGGGAAAATTGGAAAATTGCAAAATTTGCTTAATAAAGTTAGGACCCAAGTGGAATTATCTAGATTTCTCTTCATTTTTCTGAATTCTCATCAGCTAAAACACCATGGAAGGGCTTCTTCAAGCTGGTTCTTCATATTTTTATTACAAGTAAGTTCAATTCTTGACTATTTCTTAAAATTTTTGTATTTTTATGACTTTTACAACTAGGCCCACTTGTTAAATCCATTAGTTTTTGATTTTATGAAAGAAGTTGAAAGTTGATATGAATATGTGCTGGAAGTATATGATGATTTAGCATGAAATTAGAGCTTTAAATTGTTCATATGCTGATTTTATTGAAAGAATTGAATAGAAAGTGAATGTTTGGGACCTAATAGTAAAAGAGTTTGAAGATAGAGTTATATGTGGAAATTCTGAATTTCAATATTTGTGTAAAACTTATAATGTCTAGAAAGTACTAATTGAGAAAATTAGATTAATTGAGGGGTTAATTGAGAAAGGACCGAATTGTATAAACTGTGAAATTTGGGGCAAAATGGAAATCAACATTTTGCACTAAAGCAGTTTTGGACAGCAGCAGTAGTGTAACTTTGAAAAATCACCAAAAATTGTAGAGATTGAATTAGAGGATGAATAAAATATGAAACTAAAGCTTATTGAGTCTAGTTTCTTATAAAAGAAATGACGCGAGCAATGGAATTGTAAATCATGAGATATAATAGATTTTGTGAGACAAGGTCAGAATGAATTCGGGTTCCCCTGTTCTGACTTTGGAAAATCATTAAAAATTGTACAGAAATTATTATGAGTTATAGTTTATATGGTTAGAATCCTTAATGAGTCTATTTTTAGAAGAAACAAGCTAAAACATCATCCGAATTCTGTACAATGAGATAATTAATTTTTAGTGAAGAGTGGTCGGAACTGTCAGACAGCGAAACAGGGGAAATTTTAAAGAATAAACTGTACTATATGGCTGAACCAAAAATTATGAAAATTTTATGGTATGAAGATATGTGAGTCTAGTTTCAGGGAAAATTAACGGATCTTAATTTGGAGCTCTGTAGCTCCGGATAAAAATAATTTAGTGACTCTGACTCGGATAAACAGCTTTGAATATACATGTTAGTGAGTGTTGAAATTATGGTTAATGTTGTTTAAGTGTGTTATACACATTAAGGATGTGGAATGGAGAGGAGGAGGAGGAAAATTGGGAAATATATGAATGATTCGTGTATAAATGGTCATATGTTTGATTATAACTCATAAACGATGAAATATGAATGATGCTTATTTTTGTGCATTATTGGTCATGGTTTAAGCTCATGTGTGAAAATAAAGTTTCATAGTATGTGTGTATGGTATATTCAGTATATGATTTGGCATGAAATAATACCATGAATGGTTTATGAATTAACACATGTTGGTAAGCTTGATATATGAATAAATGATCAAATTGAGCGGAACGCCGGATTTGAGTACTTCTGATCAAGTGACAAAGTGATAAGTGGTAGCTTTAGCTACACTTATCTGATCAAGTGACAAGTGGAAAGTGATAAGTAATAGCTTCGCCTATACTTATCTGATCAAGTGACAAAGTGATAAGTGATAGCTTCGGCTGCACTTATCTGATCAAGTGACAAGTGAAAAGTGATAAGTGATAGCTTCGGCTATACTTATCTGATCAAGAGACAAAGTGATAAGTGATAGCTTTAGCTACACTTATCTGATCAAGAGACAAAGTGATAAGTGGCTACACTTATCTGATCAAGAAACAAAGTGATAAGTGGCTACACTTATCTGATCAAGAAACAAAGTGATAGGTGGCACACTATTGATCAGGACAAGTGATAAGTGATCATACGTAAGACCATAGTTATACTATGGCAAAGTGAAAGTGAAGTACTCAATTTTCCGTGACCGTTCCCTAATTTGATTAAGGATGGTAAGTGACAAATGGGCCCAAAAGAATTAAAGTAAATGGATAAGTGGTAGTGTATTTATATCAGGACGATGTTGTTATTCAAACTAAAGTGATATTTTCATTGCTAAATTGAGAATTTCATAAATGTGTTATTGAATGGTATAATCAATAAACATTGAGTTAAATGGTAAATACGTATTAGTTTTGAATTTGATATCATTGAATTGTACGTGAATTAAATGGAAATTGCTAGTGATATGATTTAAATTATGAGCATGAGAAATTGCGAATTGAATGAAATGGAAATGAAGCATTAAATTGCATGAGTATGTATCGGGTCTCGCAGGCCCTAATTATTATGATTATAATATTTTGAGGATATATTGTGAAAAGTTATAGAAACATGTTAATTATTTTGAAAGTTTTAATTTTGATGAAATTTTATAACTCGGTTAAATACGTTTACAAGTGTATGTGTTTTGGTAATGCCTCGTACCCTATTCCGGTGTTGGATACAGGTAAGGGGTGTTACATTTAGTGGTATCAGAGCTACGGTTTAGTCGGTTCTCGGACCAAACGTAGCATATGTGAGCCTAGCTATACATGCCACGTTATTACTCTTGATGATGTGATATCTCCGGGCTCTAACGAAATTGCTTTGTTAAGACAGAGATGATTTTCAATCGAGCTATTTTCGATAATGCTAAAAATGATATTGAGATAAATGAAATATGCTCACGTTATGTTGGAATTTGGAAAGGTAAGTATAAAAATTTGTGATATGGATGTGTTCATGTATGAAAAGAGATGACTATAAGTTAAAAAAAAAGTTTATGTTGTGACAAGCTCATCCAAGTATGTTGGTGATTATATAATGCTATGTGCTCAACATATTTGATTAAGTGAATATGATAAGCAAATTTACTTAAATAGATGGAACGTGTGTATGTACATCTGCTTGAATAAGTGTAATTAGTATGTTCATATGATAGAATCTTATGTTTAATTGTTAAATTAAAGATAATAAGATATTTTGTTTTATGTCTAAACCATGAATATTATAATAGTATGAAAAATTGAATTGGAAGTCAAATTGAGTAGAACGCAGGAATGAGTACTTTCGTTCAGTGATATGTGATGAATTGACGGAAAAGACCATGGTTTGACCATGGCAACATGTGAACATGTGATTATGTGATTCCGTGTAAGACCATAGCTGGGCTATGGCATCGGTAAGTGATATGTGTGATATGTGATTCCGTGTAAGACCATAGCTGGGCTATGGCATCGGTAAGTGATATGTGATTTCGTGTAAGACCGTAGTTGGGCTATGGCATCGGTATGTGATTTGTGATTACGTGTAAGACCATAGTTGGACTATGGCATCGAGAAAACGAAGTGCTCAATTCCGTAAGACGTTTTCTAATTTGGCAAATGTCGGTAAGTAAAATAGAAGCCAAGTATTGGAATTTAATTAGATATTAACGTTGAGCTTGAGTAAGTAAATTCGTTGTGTGAAATTGTGAGTGACAGAAAACATTTGTAATAAATAGATGTGTTAATTTGCTTGGAATGAATTACGTGGTTATGATGGTATTACATTGATGATGAATACAAAATCATATATATATGTATCTATGAGAGCAAGTTGAAAGATTTATGACTTCACCATCACCCCTTATCAGTATTGTTCTATGACGAAAATTATCTTGATGAGACAGATATGTTTTTCAACTGAGTTAATTCTAATAGTATAGAAATAAATACTAAAATGTTTGAGTGAAAATGTATTGATTATGAGTTGAAACTCATAAAGGTATGGATCAAAGAATAAAACATTTTTTTATTGATGAATGTTATAATTATACAAGCATATGAGTTATGATATTTGGATTATGATGCTATATAAAATTTTGATTGTGAATTAGTGATTTGAGTTAGAATTTTGTGTTGAGAACAAAAGTGATTAAAAGCAAATGTTTATTAAATGCTTTGAGAATGTGAACTTAGTAATGAATTGGCTATTTGTGATGGTATGTGTTATGCGCATTTATGTGTAAGATAAATTTGAGGCTTTACTACACTCACCCTCATATTAGTAAAATGTTACAATGAAATTTGTGAGATTTTGGTTGAATAAGCTTACGAGTGTAGTGTTACAGAAGTTCGTGTATGGGAGAATAATAATGTGGTCGGAAAAGTGAATGAATTAGAAAATGAGGACAATATAAAAAGAGAGAAATATTTGATAGTTCTGAAAACTACTCAGGTTATCAAAATGGATATCATTCTATATGGATTGTAATTTTTCGATACTTCGTGTAGCTTCAGATGCTGAAATATCGCTATCCTGATTTTCTTATGAATCTATGTGATTATCTGTAAAAGATATGAAAATCCAAAATCATGTGTGAATTTGAAATATACTGTGGAAGTAAATCATTAACCTACCATCTGGTAAGATTTTCGGGGACGAAAATCCCTAAAGGGGGGAGAGTTGTAATAGCCCGATTTAGGCTTAGTCGGAACAGTGGTTTCGGGACCACAAATCCGACAAAAAAAAATGTAATGGCTTGAATTTTCAGAGGTGTGGAACGGTGATTCGAGATCACTAAATTCGACAAATGGGTAGAAAATATTATTAATTTAGTAAGTATAAGTTAAATATGAAGTTAGGAAAATTTTTGAAATAGTGAATAGTGCACTAGAAATAAATATTAAAATAATTAGAATCGAAATGAGGTATCAAGACCTCGGGGATTTTAAACTGAGCCATAAATATTTTTATAAATATTTATGGAGTGTTAAAAAGTTAGTATTAAAGTTTCGTTAAGAAATTTTAAAGTTCCGATAATTAATTGAACAAAAAGGACTAAATTGTAACAAATGCAAAATTTTGGGAAATGATTAAATAGCTTAAATGATAAAAGGAAGAGGGCTTAAAAGGCAAATAGACCCAAGGTCTATTTGGGCTGGACGGCAGAGGCATGAAATCAGCAAGAAAGTAAGGAGAATTAAGGGAAAATTGGAAAATTGCAAAATTTGCTTAATAAAGTTAGGACCCAAGTGGAATTATCTAGATTTCTCTTCATTTTTCTGAATTCTCATCAGCTAAAACACCATGGAAGGGCTTCTTCAAGCTGGTTCTTCATATTTTTATTACAAGTAAGTTCAATTCTTGACTATTTCTTAAATTTTTGTATTTTTATGACTTTTACAACTAGGCCCACTTGTTAAATCCATTAGTTTTTGATTTTATGAAAGAAGTTGAAAGTTGATATGAATATGTGCTGGAAGTATATGATGATTTAGCATGAAATTAGAGCTTTAAATTGTTCATATGCTGATTTTATTGAAAGAATTGAATAGAAAGTGAATGTTTGGGACCTAATAGTAAAAGAGTTTGAAGATAGAGTTATATGTGGAAATTCTGAATTTCAATATTGTGTAAAACTTATAATGTCTAGAAAGTACTAATTGAGAAAATTAGATTAATTGAGGGGTTAATTGAGAAAGGACCGAATTGTATAAACTGTGAAATTTGGGGCAAAATGGAAATCAACATTTTGCACTAAAGCAGTTTTGGACAGCAGCAGTAGTGTAACTTTGAAAAATCACCAAAAATTGTAGAGATTGAATTAGAGGATGAATAAAATATGAAACTAAAGCTTATTGAGTCTAGTTTCTTATAAAGAAATGACGGAGCAATGGAATTGTAAATCATGAGATATAATAGATTTTGTGAGACAAGGTCAGAATGAATTCGGGTTCCCCTGTTCTGACTTTGGAAAATCATTAAAATTGTACAGAAATATTATGAGTTATAGTTTATATGGTTAGAATCCTTAATGAGTCTATTTTAGAAGAAACAAGCTAAAACATCATCCGAATTCTGTACAATGAGATAATTAATTTTTAGTGAAGAGTGGTCGGAACTGTCAGACAGCGAAACAGGGGAAATTTTAAAGAATAAACTGTACTATATGGCTGAACCAAAAATTATGAAAATTTTATGGTATGAAGATATGTGAGTCTAGTTTCAGGGAAAATTAACGGATCTTAATTTGGAGCTCTGTAGCTCCGGATAAAAATAATTTAGTGACTCTGACTCGGATAAACAGCTTTGAATATACATGTTAGTGAGTGTTGAAATTATGGTTAATGTTGTTTAAGTGTGTTATACACATTAAGGATGTGGAATGGAGAGGAGGAGGAGGAAAATTGGGAAATATATGAATGATTCGTGTATAAATGGTCATATGTTTGATTATAACTCATAAACGATGAAATATGAATGATGCTTATTTTTGTGCATTATTGGTCATGGTTTAAGCTCATGTGTGAAAATAAAGTTTCATAGTATGTGTGTATGGTATATTCAGTATATGATTGGCATGAAATAATACCATGAATGGTTTATGAATTAACACATGTTGGTAAGCTGATATATGAATAAATGATCAAATTGAGCGGAACGCCGGATTGAGTACTTCTGATCAAGTGACAAAGTGATAAGTGGTAGCTTTAGCTACACTTATCTGATCAAGTGACAAGTGGAAAGTGATAAGTAATAGCTTCGCTATACTTATCTGATCAAGTGACAAAGTGATAAGTGATAGCTTCGGCTCACTTATCTGATCAGTGACAAGTGAAAGTGATAAGTGATAGCTTCGCTATATTATCTGATCAAGAGACAAGTGATAAGTGATAGCTTTAGCTACACTTATCTGATCAAGACAAGGATAAGGCTACACTATGATCAAGAAAAAGTGATAGTGGCAACTTATTGATCAGACAAGTGATAAGTGATCATACGTAGACATAGTTTATGGCAAAGTGAAAGTGAAGTACTCAATTTTCCGTGACCGTTCCCTAATTTGATTAAGGATGGTAAGTGACAAATGGGCCCAAAAGAATTAAAGTAAATGGATAAGTGGTAGTGTATTTATATCAGGACGATGTTGTTATTCAAACTAAAGTGATATTTTCATTGCTAAATTGAGAATTTCATAAATGTGTTATTGAATGGTATAATCAATAAACATTGAGTTAAATGGTAAATACGTATTGTTTTGAATTTGATGTCATTGAATTGTACGTGAATTAAATGGAAATTGCTAGTGATATGATTTAAATTATGAGCATGAGAAATTGCGAATTGAATGAAATGGAAATGAAGCATTAATTGCATGAGTATGTATCGGTCTCGCAGGCCCTAATTATTATGATTATAATATTTGAGGATATATTGTGAAAAGTTATAGAACATGTTAATTATTTTGAAAGTTTTAATTTTGATGAAATTTTATAACTCGGTTAAATACGTTTACTACAAGTGTATGTGTTTTGGTAATGCCTCGTACCCTATTCCGGTGTTGGATACAGGTAAGGGTGTTACTGATTAATGGAATATTTAACGTATATGTAAATTTCCGATAATTAATGGTTGGATCAATTCAATTGGTGTCATATAATCGAGAATTTGATGCAAATCGAAAAAAAAATTAAGAATCAAACCAAACAATCGACTAAAAAAATTGTATGAACTGATTTTAAAATATTTTTTTTATTTGTGGTTTTGGCTAGTATTTATTGTCTAAACCTTACATTCTCTGATAATCTAACATATTTTTTTTTACAATTTTACCCCATTTTTAATGAATTTAATTCATTTTACCTAAACAAAGTGAAATAATCATAAGGCTAAATAGGTATATGTCGATTTTTTTAATTGATCAAATAGGTTGTTTTGAAGAGAGAGTGTGAAAGTGCACCCATAATTGGTAGGAAAGCTCGCCCAGCTGGACACGTTTTCTTTGTAATTATTGAAAATCGCTTCGAGCTGGGCGCGCTTTCTCTGACATGTCAACAGGAAAGCTCACTTAACTGGATACGCTTTCACACTCTCTCTCCAAAACGACCTATTGGTTAATTAAAAAAATCGACATGTATTATCTATTTAACCTAATAATAATAACAAATTAATCAAATTCTACCGTCCTTTAATATATTCTTCAAGTAATGTTCTAGTTGTATTTATTTATTATTATAAGTTGAGAGAAATTAATATTATTCTATTATATTACATTTTATCGCTTTAAATAATAAAAATAATAATTTTTTTGTCACTTTAATTTTAAGAGAAACCTTATTATCAGTAAAATAAAATATTATGACCTTCAACCTTTATGTAGTCAACAATAAAAAAAACTTTAAATCGGATAATTTAGTAAATATGTTTTAGATAATCTCGCGTTTTATCATCCAAACAACAAAATGAAAATTTTTCATTTTAACTAAATGAATAGAATGAGATAATATAACATACCCAGCAATGTTCTAATTAATTTTACATTCCGATAATCCTATCATCAAAGATAATCTTATATTTCATAAACC